>NW_023995427.1:97500-111511 GCF_015586225.1 Lucilia sericata | reverse complement strand
TTTCCCCTATCAGCTCATATAAATATCAAAGTTGACCGTACAAAATTAAGTATTTGATTAATATGAGAGATAACACGCCCACTTATTCTTGAACGCCTATTTTCCCCTAAAAATTATTGATACTTAAGTTGCTAAGACAAAATTTGATCACTCTAACTTTTACAATTTCTCAAATGAATTCTACTATTTTCTTAATATAAGAGATACCATGCCTACTGATTCTATACCGCCCATTTTTCATCTAAAAATTCATATTGATACTTAAGTTACTAATACGATATTTAGTCACTCTAGATTAAAAATAATCTAGGGATTTCGATAGCCCATATAAGTGAAAGAGTTAAGCGTAAAATTTTTATATGTAGCATATTAAAAATCCGTTATTGCCTATAAAAAATACTCTCTTAACAGTTTTGTGTGTGCGAATTTTTATTATTTATATATATTGTTACTCTCCTTTTCACAAAACAAATTGTTATGATTTAATATAGTGTTTTAAGGTGTATAATCACATTATTTAAACAATTATGACCATTTAACGGCATAATACACGTTGTACATAGTACACGTTTCCATTATTATTTCACTTACTTTTATTTTTAATATTTTTTGCTTATGTTTTTTTATTGTTTAAAAAAACGTAAACAAATATTTATTTAAAATTAATAAAAAAAAAACATTACGGTATGTGTATGCAACAGCATGTGCATATAAACAGTAGAGTTTTACGAGTATTATTAGTGAGTAGACTATTTTTTTTCCTCGAACATATTTAAAAAATGAAATTATTGTATAACTAGATAATTATTAGAGTGTTTGTAAATTGTGGCAGGATTAAAAAAATACTTTTTAGTAAAAGTTTGTAACAATTAGTTTGAGTATTCGTTTAAGTTTAAGCAAAAAATCCTTTGTTAACTTGATTTTTAAAACTACATATTATTATACAAAGAAATTTTACAGATAATTAAATTTTTCAATTGAATTTTTTACAATTATAAATTTTTTTAGGAGACATTATAATAATAGAAGAAGCACTGTAATATTATTTTTATTGACCTATTCCATATAAGAAACTGAAATAATTGCTTGAAATAAAACATATTTTCGTAGCATTTAAAAAGTTTGTTGAACCAATTTCAACTTGTTGATTCTGCAACTATTTAATACTTGTGTATGTATTTTGTTTGTGTAGTACGTTAGCGAAAGTATTAATAAGTGCTTCTGTTCAAGTTCTTTAGAAGTAAAGTTTAATAAAACTTACTACCAAACCCAAATTAAATTTGTCTGGCATTTGCTTTTTAGGTCCAAATTTTTGTTATATATTGGCATTTCCATGAGGAGGTCTACCGAAACTGAACAAATGCAAACCATTTAAACTTTCGCAATTTTTAAGATAATTTAAGAAAATTTGATACAGACTTACTCCCATTTTCACCATGTCTAGTTATTTTTTTAACTTTAAGATATATTGACAGTTCTCATACAAAAATTGTCTTAACTGGAAGAACTACCGGTTAACGATTACTGAAGGTGGTGAAAATGGGGGCTAGTCTTCTATTATACTAGAGACGACGTGTGTGGAAATATTTGAAATCGTTTCATTATTTCACTTGTGTCCCATATTACTTACTTACTTACTTTACTTACTTACTTACTTACTTACTTACTTACTTACTTACTTACTTACTTACTTACTTACTTACTTACTTACTTACTTACTTACTTACTTACTTACTTACTTACTTACTTACTTACTTACTACTTACTTACTTACTTACTTACTTACTTACTTACTTACTTACTTACTTACTTACTTACTTACTACTTACTTACTTACTTACTTACTTACTTACTTACTTACTTACTTACTTACTTACTTACTTACTTACTTACTTACTTACTTACTTTACTTACTTACTTACTTACTTACTTACTTACTTACTTACTTACTTACTTACTTACTTACTTACTTACTTACTACTTACTTACTTACTTACTTACTTACTTACTTACTTACTTACTTACTTACTTACTTACTTACTTACTTACTTACTTACTTACTTACTTACTTACTTACTACTTACTTACTCTTACTTACTTACTTACTTACTTACTTACTTACTTACTTACTTACTTACTTACTTACTTACTTACTTACTTACTTACTTACTTACTTACTTACTTACTTTACTTACTTCTTACTTACTACTTACTTACTTACTTACTTACTTACTTACTTACTTACTTACTTACTTACTTACTTACTTACTTACTACTACTTACTTACTTACTTACTTACTTACTTACTTACTTACTTACTTACTTACTTACTTACTTACTACTTACTTACTTACTTACTTACTTACTTACTTACTTACTTACTTACTTACTTTACTTACTTACTTACTTACTTACTTACTTACTTACTTACTTACTTACTTACTTACTTACTTACTTACTTACTTACTTCTTACTTACTACTACTTACTTACTTACTTACTTACTTACTTACTTACTTACTTACTTACTTACTTACTTACTTACTTACTTACTTACTTGCTTGCTTGCTTGCTTGCTTGCTTGCTTGCTTGCTTGCTTGCTTGCTTGCTTGCTTGCTTGCTTGCTTGCTTGCTACTAAAACTATAATTTCTTACTGCTTTCCATTAAAATGCTTACGACATAAGATATATCAATCGTACAATAAAATCGCCAAAATTTGTTTGCCCAACTTTCGAAATTTAAATTCTTTTAATTTCTTTAAAAAGTCGCCTTTAATATTTAACGACACTTTCCAAATTTCTTTAATTAACTTTTTTATCAACAGTAACTATATTTAATAGAAGTACAAAAAAGTATTTTAATTGCTGCATATACATGGACATAAGGAATTTCTAGTTAACGTACTGGTACATTTTTAAAAATATTTTTGGAATAATAAAATCCTTTTCATAACGTATTTTTCCCATAAAACTGTAATTACTGTGGTGGTGGTGGTAGTAAAGTTTCATGTTAACACAAAATACACAATAAAAATCTATAACCAAAATAGTGGCTATGCAAATTTTTCAATTTTATAGTGCGGAATCCATTTTTGGGCAATTTAAAAGTGTAAGAGTGTAACTCTGTAACCATTGTAAGAGGGTGTAACGTAATAAAGTTGCCAACCATAAATCCAAATATTTATTACCTATAACTTTGGTTTTTTTCGCCACTTTCATGTCTATTTTTATTTCTTTATTTGAGTTCATAAATTTTATTTTTAAAAAACTTATTTTTCGGTATAAATCTCATTTAGGCAATATGAAATACTAAGACGTGCGATCATATAAGACACTGGAATAGACATAGTAGTTTTAGATGAAAAACTAATTTTCCTTCGCAACGAAAGTAAAATAACAACTTTTATTAAAAAAGTGTAAATTATACAAAATTGTGTTTTTTTTTCGTATGTTGTTTATCATTGTTGCTGTTGTTTGTCTTTTTGGGACAGATGGCTGTCTTATATTTTTATGATCGATTTTTTAAATTGTTTTTTCGCAAATATCTTAAGAGTTTAATGTTTTTTTATTTCACAAGGTATAGAAGACATAGATGTCGAGAAAAATTTTTTATTTTAATATGATTTATGAAATGGAAAAGTTATAGTACGCATAATTATTCATTAAATAATTGTTTATTTCGGCTGTAACCTATATAACGAGAAATAAATGTTTATAATGAAAATTCTGATTTTTAAATTTGGGTTTGAATATTGAAATATAAGGAAACTGAATCTGACCTAGCAAACGGAATTTGTTACGCCGCCTTTTTTATTCTTTCAAATAATCTGGCAACTAGAATGCCAGATTCCCAGAGCGCTTTTCGTGAGCTTCTGCCTTGACAGCTGAAGCTTACGGTTGTCTTTTTCAAACCTAAGACAGTCTAGTCTATAGTCTAGTCCAGAGTCTAGTCTATAGTCTAGTCCAGAGTCTAGTCTATAGTCTAGTCCAGAGTCTAGTCTATAGTCTAGTCCAGAGTCTAGTCTATAGTCTAGTCCAGAGTCTAGTCTATAGTCTAGTCCAGAGTCTAGTCTATAGTCTAGTTCAGAGTCTAGTCTATAGTCTAGTCCAGAGTCTAGTCTATAGTCTAGTACAGAGTCTAGTCTATAGTCTAGTCCAGAGTCTAGTCTATAGTCTAGTCTATAGTCTAGTCTATAGTCTAATATATAGTCTAGTCTATAGTCTAGTCTATAGTCTAATCTATAGTCTAGTCTATAGTCTAGTCTATAGTCTAGTCTATAGTCAAGTCTATAGTCTAGTCTATAGTCTAGTCTATAGTCTAGTCTATAGTATAATCTATAGGTGTAGTCTATAGTCTATAGTCTAGTCTATAGTCTAGTCTATAGTCTAGTCTATAGTCTAGTCTATAGTCTAGTCTATAGTCTAGTCTATAGTCTAGTCTATAGTCTAGTCTATAATCTAGTCTATAGTCTAGTCTAGTAGTCTAGTCTATAGTCTAGTCTATAGTCTAGTCTATAGTCTAGTCTATAGTCTAGTCTATAGTCTAGTCTATAGTCTAGTCTATAGTCTAGTCTATAGTCTAGTCTATAGTCTAGTCTATAGTCTAGTTCTATATGTCTAGTCTATAGTCTAGTCTATAGTCTAGTCTATAGTCTAGTCTATAGTCTAGTCTATAGTCTAGTCCTATAGTCTAGCCTATAGTCTAGTCTATAGTCTAGTCTATAGTCTAGTCGATAGTCTAGTCTATAGTCTAGTCTATAGTCTAGTCTATAGTCTAGTCTAATAGTCTAGTCTAGTCTATAGTCTAGTCTATAGTCTAGTCCTATAGTCTAGTCTATAGTCTAGTCTATAGTCTAGTCTATAGTCTAGTCTATAGTCTAGTCTATAGTCTAGTCTATAGTCTAGTCTATAGTCTAGTCTATAGTCTAGTCTATAGTCTAGTCTCTAGTCTAGTCTATAGTCTCGTCTATAGTCTAGTCTATAGTCTAGTCTATAGTCTAGTCTATAGTCTAGCCTATAGTCTAGTCTATAGTCAGTCTATAGGTCTAGTCTATAGTCTAGTCTATAGTATAATCTATAGTGTAGTCTATAGTCCTAGTCTATAGTCTAGTCTATAGCCTAGTCTATAGTCTAGTCTATAGTCTAGTCTATAGTCTAGTCTATAGTCTAGTCTATAGTCTAGTCTATAGTCTAGTCTATAGTCTAGTCTATAGTCTAGTCTATAGTCTAGTCTATAGTCTAGTCTATAGTCTAGTCTATAGTCTAGTCTATAGTCTAGTCTATAGTCTAGTCTATAGTCTAGTTTATAGTCTAGTCTATAGTCTAGTCTATAGTCTAGTCTATAGTCTAGTCTATAGTCTAGTCTATAGTCTAGTCTATAGTCTAGTCTATAGTCTAGTCTATAGTCTAGTCTATAGTCTAGTCTATAGTCTAGTCTATAGTCTAGTCTATAGTCTAGTCTATAGTCTAGTCTATAGTCTAGTCTATAGTCTAGTCTATAGTCTAGTCTATAGTCTAGTCTATAGTCTAGTCTAGTCTAGTCTATAGTCTAGTCTATAGTCTAGTCTATAGTCTAGTCTATAGTCTAGTCTATAGTCTAGTCTATAGTCTAGTCTATAGTCTAGTCTATAGTCTAGTCTATAGTTAGTCTATAGTCTAGTCTATAGTCTAGTCTATAGTCTAGTCTATAGTCTAGTCTATAGTCTAGTCTATAGTCTAGTCTATAGTCTAGTCTATAGTCTAGTCTATAGTCTAGTCTATAGTCTAGTCTATAGTCTAGTCTATAGTCTAGTCTATAGTCTAGTCTATAGTCTAGTCTATAGTCTAGTCTATAGTCTAGTCTATAGTCTAGTCTATAGTCTAGTCTATAGTCTAGTCTATAGTCTAGTCTATAGTCTCGTCTATAGTCTAGTCTATAGTCTCGTCTATAGTTTAGTCTATAGTCTAGCCTATAGTCTAGTCTATAGTCTAGTCTATAGTCTAGTCTATAGTCTAGTCTATAGTCTGGTCTATAGTCTAGTCTAGTATATAGTCTAGTCTATAGTCATGTCTATAGTCTAGTCTATAGTCTAATCTATAGTCTAGTCTATAGTCTAGTCTATAGTCTGGTCTATAGTCTAGTCTATAGTCTAGTCTATAGTCTAGTCTATAGTCTAGTCTATAGTCTAGTCTATAGTCTAGTCTATAGTCTAGTCTATAGTCTAGTCTATAGTCTGTCTTAGTCTATAGTTCTAGTCTATAGTCTAGTCCGTGGTCTAGTCCTTAGTCTAGTCTATAACACATACCGCTAGAGAGACTCTGCTCCCTTAAACCTAACCTAGCATTTGCAATAACTAATTTGAAATTTCAGAAGTAATTTAATTAAAAGATTAATAGCCAAGAAATTTGATATGTTCATTAACTGATTGACTTCAAACAAATGCAATACAAAATGTCTGTTCTGTTGTCAAGATTTATCTGTCAATTCAATCTAGATTTTTTGTATATCCAACTGACAAATTTCTCTTATGAAATGTGCTAAAATTAAAACAATTAATAACAACGAAATATTTTTAAACAAGAAAAATTGGCTGCTCAACATGTCGCCACTGATAAAAATTTGTCAAAAAAAATTGTTTATTCTAACATTCCAAATTTTCATATTCATTAAATATATTTTCGTCCCTGTCGGAGCAATAAATTATAAATTAAATTCTTACCTTTAAGCGTATAACAAGCAACAACAACCATACAAACAGTTCCATACATGGTTTATAAATAGTTTCAGTTTGTTAATGGGTCATAAAACAACATATATAAAATAATAATGATCATGATATTTAAAATAGACGAAAAGCTGTATATACATTAGGGTGGCCCCATTTATATGGAGAAAAATAAGATACTGATGTTTCATTTCATATCTCAAAAATTTTGTACTACAGTCAATATTGGGTGAGCTGGATTAAGAGTTAATAAAAAAAACTTTTTAACCTTTGACCCAGCTTACCAAATATTAACGTCAGGACATAAAATTTGATAAATTTTATTTTAGAAAAAGACTACATTTGCATTTTCGGCAACTTCTATTTTGGGGGCCACCTTAATATACATATGTATGTATATGTTTTCCAGAATCTATTAAAGAATTATTAAAAAACCTTAAACATTTATCACAGCTGCGTTTGTTGGTGGTGTTTTTTGCAAAATTCCATAGATTTTTTTTTTTTTGTTAATTCAATTTAAGACAAATTGCAAATTATGTTTTAATATTTTTACCAAATTTTGTTTGCTCTATAGTTGCCACACTCGATCGCTGGCGTTCTTGTAAAAGGTAAAGCAATGACAAGCCTTTTGTGGATTTTTTTGAATGAAAGAATGAATGAATTGAAATGAAAATGAATTCCTTGCTCATGTTTCATGTTAAAATATTGTGTTATTGGTTGTAAATTTTCTTGTTAATCGTTTTTCTTTCCGTAGAACATATGTTGGTGGTAAAATAGCGACGATAACTGTTGCATAATGGTATCTATGTAGTTGGTTGGTTGTTAGGTACTCCACACTCCACTCTTGTGTCTTGTCTTTATTGCCTTGGATTTCTTTTTTTAAGGAATTTTTACTGAAATTTCGTTTATTTTTAGGTTATGATTTGTACTGTAGGTGGAAATTGTTTATTTTTTTATTTAATTTTAATTTATAACTGCGTATGTATGTACAAATTGTTATTATGTTTTTTTATATAAATCATGTGGATAAGAATTTTGTGATTTTAGAGAAAAAAATTGCTTTTAATTGTATGTTACTTCTAAGATATTATTAATGACAATGATGAAAATGTTTTACATAATCTATTAGTAGACGGCGCAGGGAGACATAATGGCAAATAAATATCTTTAAAGTTCTTTGTATTTTGACTTAATACATTATAGGAATTTTAAATGACTTCAAAATTATTATGAACACATAGATTTTCGGCAATTTATGTATCCTACAAACTCATTGAGTCTGAAGTCGGATTTTGAGTCAAGTTGTCGAAGTGCTTTACGTAAACACCTGCCTTGACGTCCTTATTTCACAGTAGTCTTTTCATCCACCTAAGACGACTGCATTTGGTCCTTCTAAGAGATATAATACTCTTAAGATTACCAGCAGAATAGGGGTTACTACCAGCGAATTTTAAATCCAGACACCAAAGTTTACTTTTCTAAAGGATTGAACAGCGTTGAATCCGCATCTAACCTCAAAATTGTGGCCTCCGGTAGGTTAGGTGGCCTCCGGTAGGTTAGTGGTTAGTGTTCTAGTCTGGTAGACCGGAGGTGGTGGGTTCGATTCCCACCTGAGGCACTGGTTAAGGAGCGCACAACAGGCCCGATAGAGGCCTAGGTGTATTTCTTCGGATTTGATGTATATACATCCTCCTTTCAAACTAACTAACCTCAAAATTTATCCATCACAACCGGTTTTTCAGATATCGTGTCTTAATGACTAAAAACCCCGTTTTTGATATCTGCATGACACAATATCTACAAAACCTGTTGCAATAGATAAATTTTGAGGTCAATTAGATTTAACATTTTATCCGAGGTTTTCGTTTGATGAGCTTCAGCTTTTTATCTGACCACATTCATTTAGACGGAATAACTTAATATCTTTGTAAGAGTGTTTGAAGGGTGAGTAATTAATTGCTCACACTTTTAACCTTATTGAACTTCTTTAATCGGCTTTAGGAATTCACTTACAATCTCCTCGATAGGACTTTTAACTCGTCTCCTGTCCTTGGACACCTGGTCCATAGCCTTCATTAGGCTTATTGAGATTTCATGGAACTCTTTGTATGACGAAAAAGGACAAGCACATGTTAAAATAGTTAGTCACCTGAACAGTCGGTGGCTAGTGGGACTGTCCGACCGAACTGCTGTCTTTCTTAAAATTTTAGCATAACGTAGTTCATAGCAAACCTGTTCATCGATATAAGACATAATTTTAGTACCTCCTCGATAGGCCCAGCCCATGATTTGAATTAATGGAAGTGATCATTACTGCACCTAGCCGATTTGTTTAATGTCATCCAAATGAACTTGCTCGATAGGACAAGTATGCAACTTAGGACCTTTTTTGAGCTCCAAAATTTCCACTGGAAAGTTAGAAGCAACGTTTTTGTAGAAAAGTTGTCTTTATTGTCTTTATTGTGACATTTTATTTTTAACCTCATTAATGATCGTATCTAGCCCGTTTCGAGGGCTTATAAGGTGTCTGCTCTACATATTCAAGTCACCCAGTCACTGCGAACCTCTTCTGGCATAATTTATTATGGAATGTCCGGACAGCTTCAAAGACTTTAGGCCTTTCTGATGAGGTTTATGTCATTTGGCATCTGGGTCCACGGTTATGATAATTTGGAGCGGGACCAAAACCTCGGAGAGTTTACAAATACGCCAAACTCTAACGCAACGTTGTCAACATTGCAACAATTCGTTGTCGAAGTCTAAATTTTATACACATCCGTTGTCTAAATGTTAACAAACGTGGTAAGCTCACTATTGACAACGGATGGTTTGTCAATAGTGAGCTTACCACGTTTGTTAACATTTAGACAACGGATGTTTATAAAATTTACATTTCGACAACGAATTGTTGCAATGTTGTCAACATTACATAGTGTTGTCGTACGTATGTATATACTTCGACAACGGATGTTATTGAAAAATTATAAACAGTTTGGTGTCAATTTGGTACTAGGCGTGTATATTTCTTTTTCCCTCTGTATACTTCTATATACCTCTATTATGGCTAGGGATTTCAACAAAAAGTGATGTTTGGCTAATCAGCAAAGTTTAAAACTCTATTTTAATATCATTTTTGTATAATGTTTGTCCAATGAACGAAAAAGTTCTTAAGACACAAAAAATAACGTCAATTTGAGACCGATAGGTAAACCTAACCCTCAGCAACGTTAATCCTTATAGATTTTGAATATAAAAACAAAAAGTCTGTTCAATTCCAATCGGTAAATTTGCTTTCTTAAAGGTTAAATGGTTGCTATTTTGAACCAATATCAATTTCTTTTATTAAACTTTAAACATTAATTACACACAGTTCAATACTATTTCTTTCACAAACCACAATTTGATTTTTTTAAATTCGTTACACATTTGATTTCTTTTGTTAACACGTTTATTAACAGCTTCCGTTTTAAGCCATTGTTGACTTGTTTGAACCTACAAATCAGTAAGTAGAAAAATTAATAAATTTTTACACATTTATTTTTTTTCTCATACTTACTACATGCTCACATAACCCATGCTTCGCTGGGTTTGTTAAACTAAATTTTTCGTCATAAATGATTTTAATTATGAGCTTTGAAAATATACTATAATGTATTTCAATTAGTGTTTAATTTTTAATGTGTTTTCAATTTTTTTCTTTTTTTTTATTATTTATTGTTGCACTTTAACAATATGCTACAACTACAACAGGTTGCATAATATTTTACCATACCCATCATAATCTGTCCAAAAAAAGAAACTTCATATATAGTATAATATAGAAAAAAATAAAAAACAAAAAAAGACGCACACTTTTGTGGTCTTAATATATTTGAGCTCTCTTTCTGGGGTTTAGGTTAATGTTGTAAACTAAAAGCTTATTAGACAATTAGACGATTTACTAACAGGCGGTTTTAATGATTTGCAACATTTATGTGTGAGATTATACAGATAATACATGTTGTATGCGGTATATTGTAACCCTTATACTAGTTGTGGGTTAAATTAGTTATATATTTGGTTATACATACGTATGTTGTAATTATATAGGTTAGAATTAATAGCTCAATATATATAGTATGGAAGGTATAACAGTTTATAAATCTGTCTAAAGATAAGACTATATAGATCAGTTAATACTGTTGATGAAATTATATACTATAGAACTGTTTAAATCAATTCTATAGATCAGTATATAGTCAATATTAAAGATCGACTATAGATCAGTCTATAGTCTCGACTATAGATCAATCAATAATCTTGACTAGATCAGTCTATAGTCTCGACTAGATCAGTCTATAGTCTCGACTAGATCAGTCTATAGTCTCGACTGTAGATCAATCAATAGTCTTGATCAATCAATCAGTCTATAGTCTCGACTAGATCAGTCTGTAGTCTCGACTATAGATCAGTCAATAGTCTCGAATACAGATCAATCTATAGTCTCGACTATAGATCAGTCTATAGTCTCGATTATAGATCAGTCTATAGTCTCGACTATAAATCAATCTATATTCTCGACTATAGATATGTCTATATTCCCGACTATAGATCAGTCTGTAGTCTCGACTATAGATCAGTCTATAGTCTCAACTATAGATCAGACTATAGTCTCGACTATAGATCAGTCTATAGTCTCGACTATAGATCAGTCTATAGTCTCGACTATAGATCAGTCTATAGTCTCGACTATAGATCAGTCTATAGTCTCGACTATAGATCAGTCTATAGTCTCAACTATAGATCAGTCTATAGTCTCTAGTATAGATGAGTCTATAGTCTCGACTATAGATCAGTCTGTAGTCTCAACTATAGATCAGTCTGTAGTCTCGACTATAGATCAGTCTGTAGTCTCGACTATAGATCAGTCTATAATCTCGACTACAGATCAATCTATATTCTCGATTATAGATCATTCTGTAGTATCGACTATAGATCAGTCTATAGTCTCGACTGTAGATCAGTCAATAGTCTCGACTATAGATCAGGCTATAGTCTCAACTATAGTTCAGTCTATAGTCAAAACTATAGATCAGTTTATTGTCTCGACTGTAGTCTGTTGTCATGAATATAGATCAGTTTACAGTCTCAACTATAGATCAGTTTACAGTCTCAACTATAGATCAGTCTATATTCTCAACTGTAGATCAGTCTATAGTCTCTACTGTAGATCAGTCTATAGTTTCTACTGTAGATCAGTCTACAGTCTCTACTGTAGATCAGTCCATAGTCTCGACTATAGATCAGTCTATAGTCTCTACTATAGATCAGACTATAGTCTCGACTATAGATCAGTCTATAGTCTCGAATAAAGATCTGTCTATAGTCTCGACTGTAGATCAGTCTATAGTCTCTACTATAGATCAGTCTATAGTCTCTAGTATAGATGAGTCTATAGTCTCGACTATAGATCAGTCTGTAGTCTCAACTATAGATCAGTCTGTAGTCTCGACTATAGATCAGTCTGTAGTCTCGACTATAGATCAGTCTATAATCTCGACTACAGATCAGTCTATAGTCTCGATTATAGATCATTCTGTAGTATCGACTATAGATCAGTCTATAGTCTCGACTATAGATCAGTCTATAGTCTCGACTATAGATCAGTATATAGTCTCGACTATAGATCAGGCTATAGTCAAAACTATAGATCAGTTTATTGTCTCGACTGTAGTCTGTTGTCGTGAATATAGATCAGTTTACAGTCTCAACTATAGATCAGTTTACAGTCTCAACTATAGATCAGTCTATATTCTCAACTGTAGATCAGTCTATAGTCTCTACTGTAGATCAGTCTATAGTTTCTACTGTAGATCAGTCTACAGTCTCTACTGTAGATCAGTCCATAGTCTCGACTATAGATCAGTCTATAGTCTGGACTATAGATCAGTCTATAGTCTCGACTATAGATCAGACTATAGTCTCGACTATAGATCAGTCTATAGTCTCGAATATAGATCTGTCTATAGTCTCGACTGTAGATCAGTCTATAGTCTCAACTATAAATCAGTCTATAGTCTCTAGTATAGATGAGTCTATAGTCTCGACTATAGATCAGTCTGTAGTCTCGACTACAGATTAGTCTGTAGTCTCGACTATAGATCAGTCTATAATCTCGACTATAGATCAGTCTATAATCTCGACTATAGATCAGTCTATAATCTCGACTATAGATCAGTCTATAGTCTCGACTATAGATCAGTCTATAGTCTCGACTATAGATCAGTCCATAGTATCGACTATAGATCAGTCTATAGTCTCGACTATATATCAGTCTATAGTCTCGACTATAAATCAGTCTATAGTCCCGACTATGGATCAGTTTACAGTCTCGACTATAGATCAGTTTACATCCTCGATTATAGATCAGTCCTTAGTCTTGACTATATTCTTTTCTTAACCAAAACTGAGATTAATTTAATCAAAATTCTTTTTTTCCTTACTTGTTTTTCTATATTTATTTAGAGCGATATATTTTGAATGTTTTTATGTAGATTATTTGCTATTCGACGAAAACCAATTGATTTTAATTTTGTTGGGGTTTTGTTTAGATGTTCTAATTGTGTTTACATTAAAACATTGCATTATTACTAAATACATAGACTAGATTAACACAATGTTTGCATAAAAACAAGATTAAATTACATGGTATGACAGCTTTCAAGGGAGAAGTAACCCCTAAATAAATAACTCAAATTCTAATTTGATATAAAATTCTTTAAAATTTTAATAAAAACCCTTTGATTTATAGAAAATTATTAACAAATTTTAATTTAACTGAGAATGAAATAATTAAATAGAAAATTTTCTATTCAATATAAATTTTATGAAAAAGTCTCTATTTTTTGCAAAATTAAAAGTCAACTTTCATATATAAACTATGCATTATATGTATGTAAGTTCTCTAAAGTCAATAATCTCATCCTGGTTACTTCCCTTCAATGACGTTACTAGCACAAAATTAAATCTACTGTTAATACAATTTTTCACTTTTTGGCAAAAAAAAAACTTCCTTATACATATAATAAACCAGTTATCTATTATAAAATACTATAGACTTTTTTGTCTATTTTTAAAATAAATTAAATGCATTTTTCCAAAACAAAAAATTACTTTACATATTTTTGGCATACATTTTCATAAAGCGTGTAGGAATGAAAAGTTTTCAAAAAAAAAAACAACACAAACATGTTTTTGTATTGACTTTATATTTTAAAAATTTATTTTGTTTGATGCCATGACTAATAAATAAAATTTTGTCAACAAAAA
>NW_023995427.1:2500-87500 GCF_015586225.1 Lucilia sericata | reverse complement strand
AACCTGAAGCACAATTAGAAGCTACTACTTTACCGCCTAAAATTATACAAAAACCTAACTTACCTGATACTAATATATTTAATGTACCTGCCGATGAACCTGCATCATCATCAGAGACTGAAGTACCTGTTACCGTTACCGAAACCCCAGCTTCAGTTGAAAACTTTGAACCAGCCGCTACTACTGCTCCAACCACTACAACACCTTCTCCTACGCCTGCAACCAATATGGATTCAGTTAATGTTGCTTCTAAAAGCGAAGAAGACACAAATTCTTGGGATAATATCGATAATTTATTGACAACTGTACCTTCTACCATCGTCGGGGGTTCTTCACAATATAACCAGCCGAAAAACTCGAATGGTCCCCAATCGGAAAGTGTTTTTATACGTCTATCAAATCGAATTAAGGTAGGTTTCTTTGACACATATTTTCAGCCTCAAATTTGCTTTATTTTCTTACCCTGACACAGTTTCGTAAGGGTGATTTTTTGTTTTTTTTTTTAATATTTTGTTGTGATGAACTTGTGATTTCATGTTTTCGTTTTCTTATTCTCTTTCAAACATGTTACATTACAAGATGTGTAGAATGTTTAATAGGAAATTTGCGTGTTTTCATATATTTTATTATAGTTTCCTTTAGAAAGGAAACTTTGATTTTGGTTACCAAGATAGTTGGTGAAAAAGAGTTTGAAATTATTACGATACAAGTCAATAATACAGTGCACGGTGGAACAGGATATAAAATTGGAGAAATGTTGATAGATAGATAGATAGATAGATAGATAGATAGATAGATAGATAGATAGATAGATAGATAGATAGATAGATAGATAGATAGATAGATAGATAGATAGATAGATAGATAGATAGATAGATAGATAGATAGATAGATAGATAGATAGATAGATAGATAGATAGATAGATAGATAGATAGATAGATAGATAGATAGATAGAAGATAGATAGATAGATAGATAGATAGATAGATAGATAGATAGATAGATAGATAGATAGATAGATAGATAGATAGATAGATAGATAGATAGATAGATAGATAGATAGATAGATAGATAGATAGATAGATAGATAGATAGATAGATAGATAGATAGATAGATAGATAGATAGATAGATAGATAGATAGATAGATAGATAGATAGATAGATAGATAGATAGATAGATAGATAGATAGATAGATAAGATAGATAGATAGATAGATAGATAGATAGATAGATAGATAGATAGATAGATAGATAGATAGATAGATAGATAGATAGATAGATAGATAGATAGATAGATAGATAGATAGATAGATAGATAGATAGATAGATAGATAGATAGATAGATAGATAGATAGATAGATAGATAGATAGATAGATAGATAGATAGATAGATAGATAGATAGATAGATAGATAGATAGATAGATAGATAGATAGATAGATAGATAGATAGATAGATAGATAGATAGATAGATAGATAGATAGATAGATAGATAGATAGATAGATAGATAGATAGATAGATAGATAGATAGATAGATAGATAGATAGATAGATAGATAGATAGATAGATAGATAGATAGATAGATAGATAGATAGATAGATAGATAGATAGATAGATAGATAGATAGATAGATAGATAGATAGATAGATAGATAGATAGATAGATAGATAGATAGATAGATAGATAGATAGATAGATAGATAGATAGATAGATAGATAGATAGATAGATAGATAGATAGATAGATAGATATAGATAGATAGATAGATAGATAGATAGATAGATAGATAGATAGATAGATAGATAGATAGATAGATAGATAGATAGATAGATAGATAGATAGATAGATAGATAGATAGATAGATAGATAGATAGATAGATAGATAGATAGATAGATAGATAGATAGATAGATAGATAGATAGATAGATAGATAGATAGATAGATAGATAGATAGATAGATAGATAGATAGATAGATAGATAGATAGATAGATAGATAGATAGATAGATAGATAGATAGATAGATAGATAGATAGATAGATAGATAGATAGATAGATAGATAGATAGATAGATAGATAGATAGATAGATAGATAGATAGATAGTGGAGTCTATATTCTGGTTTATAGATGAGATTGATGAGGTATATATAAACAAATAGATATGTACATTAGATACGATGAGATAATATTTCAATTTTACTGATTTTTACTGATAAGATTGATGTGGTTAATACGATTCATTAGTTTGATAAATATAATAATTTCATTATTAATAGATAGATAGATAGATAGATAGATAGATAGATAGATAGATAGATAGATAGATAGATAGATAGATAGATAGATAGATAGATAGATAGATAGATAGATAGATAGATAGATAGATAGATAGATAGATAGATAGATAGATAGATAGATAGATAGATAGATAGATAGATAGATAGATAGATAGATAGATAGATAGATAGATAGATAGATAGATAGATAGATAGATAGATAGATAGATAGATAGATAGATAGATAGATAGATAGATAGATAGATAGATAGATAGATAGATAGATAGATAGATAGATAGATAGATAGATAGATAGATAGATAGATAGATAGATAGATAGATAGATAGATAGATAGATAGATAGATAGATAGATAGATAGATAGATAGATAGATAGATAGATAGATAGATAGATAGATAGGTAGATAGATAGATAGATAGATAGATAGATAGATAGATAGATAGATAGATAGATAGATAGATAGATAGATAGATAGATAGATAGATAGATAGATAGATAGATAGATAAATAGATAGATAAATAGATAGATAGATAGATAGATAGATAGATAGATAGATAGATAGATAGATAGATAGATAGATAGATAGATAGATAGATAGATAGATAGATAGATAGATAGTGGAGTCTATATTCTGCTTTATAGATGGGATTGATGAGGTATTATAAGAAAAATACATACATTAGATACAATGAGATAATATTTTAATTTCACTGATAAGATTGATATGGTTAATATGATTCATTAGTTTGATAAATATAATAATTTCATTTCACTGTACGGATTTTTAACCTTTCTTCTTTTACATTATTATCATACACACCCTCAGTATTTTAACTACATGTTAAGCTTACTCTTAGACTACTACAAAGGAAAACATACATTTAAACATATAAATATTAGGCTAATAATACTCGTAAGTTGCATGCGTTCTATAAAACAACTTAGATACTGTTACTAAACTCCAACACTAAACTACAACAATTATATTCTCCAATTTACAAATTTTACATTTCATTTACTCAATTTTCTAACATATTTTTTTAGGCTCTTGAGCGTAACATGTCTCTGTCAGGCCAGTACCTCGAAGAACTATCACGACGTTATAAAAAGCAAGTCGAAGAGTTACAACAGACTCTGACACAACAAATTCAAACGGTACGCACACTGGAGGAAGAAAATCGACGTCATAATGAACTCGAACAATTGTATGCCGAACGAAATACACAACTTAAAAGTGAATTGGATGACCTAAAATTACATGTTCATGCATGTATTGTGGTCATAATATTTGTGGGAGCATTTGTCTTTTTTGTTCTTATGGTGGGCATACTATTCTATCGTTCGCTTAGAAGAGATACCAAGGAGGTATTGTCGATCTACGACAAAAGTGGTAAGCGGAAAAATGACACAAATGTGGCGCAGACAAGCACACAAAAGAAAATTAATCGTCGCAAATCCTTTGAGGATTTTTCGGATCATCAGCAATCGGTTAAACGGCGTGACCAGGAGGGCGCCTCTAATGTCAGTGGTAGTTATGCGGATAAATATCGAAGGCCTAGTGAAGAGGTCATGTTAATTTTAAAAGAATGTAAAGGTGATGGCGCTAGAACGAGCCTCCACCAAAGTAAGACTGAGCAACAGGAGGAAGAGGCCTCTAGTTACAATAATCCGAGTACTACGACAAGACAACGTAAAATATCCGTTTGTTATGGTAGTAATAATAATATTAATCAGGGAGCCGGTCTGCCACCTATACACCCGCAAAAATCCCAAGCTAAGCGTAAGGGAGAAAAACACTCTTGGCCCAATACAGCTCAGGCTCAGTTGCAAGCCTGGCAGCACTTAGAGGAACTAAATGCTGAAGATCGCATAGGAGGTAAGTAGTGTATATTAATCATATTCCTTTTTTCCCTAAAACTTAAAAATATTTAATTTTTTATTGGCCAGATTCTGCAGAGATTTCTTCAAGTAGAATTAAAAAGCCATCCGGCTTAAATGGAAAATCAAAAAAGAAAAAGGAAACGCAAAGTTTTAAACGCCAACAATCTTCGCCTGCCGACACAGCTTCACAACTTAATAGTTCAGCTCCCGCAGAACTAAAAGGCGCCGAATTCGATGAACGCCTTATGCTAGACGAAGACGATTTAGATAATTTCATACCCAATGCTGATTTAGCCTATAACGAGTTTATGCCCGATGGCCCGCGCGGCTATCAATGCGTCAATCCAAATTCAAATGCCAATAATCCTGCCTCAAAATCGAAATCATCCTCCAACAATAAACAAACGTTGGCGGATAGTAATTTGAAAAAATCACGCCGTTTATCTTCGCCAGTTTTCTTTAAATCACCATTTACAAAAAGTCTTAAAGGTAAAATTTCCAACAGCAATAAATCAAATCCAGCCCATGAGTCGACATCATGGGAATGGTATCGTTTAAAAAAATCAGCTTCATCTGTCTCATCCGGTGGTGGTGGTGGTCACGGCCAAATGTCCACTTCCATTTCTAATAGCACTAATAATGCATTTTTACGTGTCTCACCTAATGCCAGCTTGGATTCATCTTCTTTGTCTGAAATCAATTTTCCCACTAATTCTACCGAAAACTCATTTCGCATATTAGAAGAAGCCATTTTATCATCAGGTGAAAGTGCCATTACGACAGCAACAACGTCAGCTTCATCGTCGAATTGTAAGAAATCATCGTCGGGTGGCATTAGCAGTAGTAGCAATAGTAATCGTAGTTCAAGTTCAAATTCATCGACGCAATCGAAAAAGAAAAATCGTAGTTTTAACAAAATTTTCCGTAAAGTATTTTAAGTGCGTGAGGTGGGCGGGGCAGCCATTTTTAAAGCATTAAAACCGAGAACGTATGAAAGAAAGACATGCATATTTTGTAAATATATTTGATATTATTATGAATATTAACAGATTTTTCGTTTAGATTTGAATCTCTATATACATACATATATTTTAAAACAGCTTTTTGCAAACGTTTTCATATATACTTTATGGTGGCCCCTTTTGTATGGGGAAGAAATAAAGTACTGATGTTCCTACCGAAAATGAAAACTTGATTCAATTTCAAAATTTTTGTTTTGGCGTCAATATTTGGTGAGCTGAATCAAATGATAAAAAGGTCCTTTTTAAGGTTATGCCAATTTTGTTCATGTTTGACGCAAATGAAAGATATATTTTGTTATCATGTGAAAGGCCTTTAAGAAATGGTATCTTAGAAAGAACTAAATTTTCATTTTTTGGCGGGAATATCAGCAATCTCCATTTAAGGGCCACCCTAATAAACATAACACATACATTATATACAATTTTATTGAATTAATTAACAGTTTACACATTTAAGGCTGTTAGCAATTGTTAATATATACTTCAAAAATATAACCCAGTGTATAGTTAAATACATGTTAAACTTATTATTATTATTGAAATTTAATTTAATCATTCTTTACATTTTATAAAATTTGTGTTTAACATCTTGTTGTAAAAATGAATGAATGTTTACATTCCTTTTTGAAACATTTCGTCAAAAGCTATTTTAAATTAACTTATAAGTTTAGTTAAAATTTTTTCGCCATTTATTAGTTAATAGTTTTTATTGTAGATTTTTCCGTTGTTTCGAATAAAATAAATGTTTATTTATTCAATATAATTGCAAATCATATTGAAGTAGATGGAAAATGTCCTTTTTGAATGCAAACATGTTTTTTTCAATAAACGATTTTCAATCTGTTTAATTTTCCAGGATTTTGTTGAGGTTTTCTGATTCTATTTATTAGTCTTTAAGTTGTGTAGTCCACTGGAAGAACTTATAACAAAAATAGTACTTTTTTAGGTTTCAAAGTACTTAATTAATCTTCCGCTAGACTATAGACTAGATTATAAACTAGACTATAAACTAGACTATAGGCTAGATTATAAACTAGACTACAGACTAGACTAGATTATAGACTTGACTATAGACTAGACTATAGACTAGACTCTAGACTAGACTATAGACTAGACTATAGACTAGACTATAGACTAGACTATAGACTAGACTATAGACTAGACTATAGAATAGACTATAGACTAGACTATAGAATAGACTATAGACTAGACTATAGACTAGTCTATAGACTAGACTATAGACTAGTCTATAGACTAGACTATAGACTAGACTATAGACTAGACTATAGACTAGACTATAGACTAGACTATAGACTAGACTATAGACTAGACTATAGACTAGACTATAGACTAGACTATAGACTAGACTATAGACTAGACTATAGACTAGACTATAGACTAGACTATAGACTAGACTATAGACTAGACTATAGACTAGACTATAGACTAGACTATAGACTAGACCATAGACTATAGACTAGACTATAGACTAGACTATAGACTAGACTATAGATTAGACTATAGACTAGAATATAGACTAGACTATAGACTAGACTATAGACTAGACTATAGACTAGACTATAGACTAGACTATAGACAAGACTATAGATTAGACTATAGACTAGACTATAGACTAGTCTATAGACTAGCCTAGACTATAGACTACACTATAGACTAGACTATAGACTAGACTATAGACTAGACTATAGACTAGACTATAGACTAGACTATAGACTAGACTATAGACTAGACTATAGACTAGACTATAGACTAGACTATAGACTAGACTATAGACTAGACTATAGACTAGACTATAGACTAGACTATAGACTAGACTATAGACTAGACTATAGACTAGACTATAGACTAGACTATAGACTAGACTATAGACTAGACTATAGACTAGACTATAGACTAGACTATAGACTAGACTATAGACTAGACTATAGACTAGACTATAGACTAGGCTATAGACTAGACTATAGACTAGACTATAGACTAGACTATAGACTAGACTATAGACTAGACTATAGACTAGACTATAGACTAGACTACAGACTATGCTATAGACTAGACTATAAACTAGATTATAGACTAGACTATAGACTATAATAAACAAAAATGAAGAAACATTATCTGTCGAAGTAGAGTTCATCCGTTCGGAGTTTGTTATACATTTTAACCGATATAGGGTACAACGTAAACGATGTCCAGAAAAATCTTTTACATCATTTAATGTTTGCTTTAAGGATCACTGTTTAACTTCATCCACAAAATTTAAGTATTTATTGGTTACTCTTCAAGACGTTTTCAGAAGTAACTTAAAATTACTCATTTCTCTAACAAAACATTATTAATGACAAAAAATTTGTTTATTTCCATTTCAGCTAAACATTTAAAACAAACGCTAAGAAAATATAAATATAAAGAAACTTTTTAAAAAATTCATATAATTCAATTTACAAAAATCACTTTAAACTTGCAATTAATTTTAGTTTGTTTATTAATATTTGTTCTAACATCTTTCTTAACACTACACGACGCTAATAACACAAGTTTTGGTTAATTTTTCAGAGAAAAAAATATTTTTAATAAATTTTCTTGATTTATTTTTTATTTTATTTCTAGTTGGTGACTTAAGTAAAACGTAAAACTTTTAAAATACAACAAACAAAAGATAAAAAGAAAAGTAAAATGAAATTTACCAAAAACAAAATGTAATTTAATAAGATAAAAACTTGGTTATGCCTAGAAAAAATATATATATAAATAAAGTAATAAAACAAATTTTGACTGCATTTTTTCCCATAAATAGTAAAAAGGCTTTAAATAATTGTTAAAAATTTTGTGTTTTTACGAAAATTAAAAAAAAAAAACTTGACATTTTTCCCGAAAAAGAAAAATCAAACAAAGGAAATGAATTATATTTTTATTAAAAAACAACATTATTCCATTAAAATTAATTTAAACGAATTAATGTAATGAAAGTTATTGTTTATTTAAATATTAACTTATTAAACAGCAACATTATGTATAGAAATTATAATTAAAAATTACGGATTGCTTTAAGTTCCTTAAAGAAAAAAAATTGTATTGTTTTTCATCATTTTCTCTATAGTATAAACATTCTCCCCTTTAAATTCATTTTCAGATTTTGCATATATAAATAAATTACATTTAGAATTATTTAAGTTATTTTAATTTCATTATTTTATTTTTAATTTTTTCCATAATTTTCTTATTTTTTCGTATTTGTTATTATATTCTCTAAGTTATTTATTAGTAATTTTTGTTTAATTGAGTTTTTAATTTTATTTTAATGCTTTGTAAACAAAAAAAATTTTATAATAAAATTTTTAGATAATTTAAAATAAATTTGAAGTGTATTTTTAATTTAAAATTGTTTTGGAAGAGTATCAATTCCCTATTAAATTTTTTAGTTTGAATCATGATTTATTTGAAATTATTTAGAATTTTAAATATATTTGAATAAAAACAAAACTAGAAGCGAACTTTTTTCTTTGTTGTGCTCAGAAAACTGTGGTAAGTACATATGTTGTTGTCAGTCACGGAAAATTCAATTTTACTTTTCAGGTTTAGACTACAGACTAGACTATATGCTAGACTATAGGCTAGACTATGGACTCGACTATAGACTAGACTATAGACTAGAATATAGAATAGTATATAGACTAGACTATAGATTAGACTATAGACTAGACTATAGACTAGACTTTAGACTAGACTATAGACTAGACTATAGACTACACTATAGACTAGACTATAGACTAGACTATAGACTAGACTATAAACTAGACTATAAACTAGAGTATAGACTATACTATAAAGTAGACTATAGACTAGAGTATAGACTAGACTATAGACTGGACTACCCACTAAACTTTAGACTAGGCTATAGACTAGACTATAGACTAGACTATAAACTAGAGTATAGACTATACTATAAAGTAGACTATAGACTAGAGAATAGTATATAGACTAGACTATAGATTAGACTATAGACTAGACTATAGACTAGACTATATACTAGAGTATAGACTATACTATAAAGTAGACTATAGACTAAACTATAGACTAGACTATAGACTAGACTATAGACTAGGCTATAGACTAGACTATAGACTGGACTACCGACTAAACTATAGACTGGGCTATAGACTAGACTATAAACTAGAGTATGGACTATACTATAAAGTAGACTATAGACTAGACTATAAACTAGAGTATAGACTATACTATAAAGTAGACAATAGACTAAACTATAGACTAGAGTATAGACTAGACTATAGACTAAACTATAGACTAGAGTATAGACTAGAGTATAGACTAGACTATAGACTAGACTATAGACTAGGCTATAGACTAGACTATAGACTAGACTACCGACTAAACTTTAGACTAGACTATAGACTTAATAATATAGATAGACTAGACTATAGATTGGAATATAGACTAGTCTATAGACTAGACTATAGACTAGACTATAAACTAGACTATAAACTAGAGTATAGACTATACTATAAAGTAGACTATAGACTAGAGTATAGACTAGACTATAGACTAGGCTATAGACTAGACTATAGACTGGACTACCCACTAAACTTTAGACTAGGCTATAGACTAGACTATAGACTAGACTATAAACTAGAGTATAGACTATACTATAAAGTAGACTATAGACTAGAGTATAGACTAGAATAGAATAGTATATAGACTAGACTATAGATTAGACTATAGACTAGACTATAGACTAGACTTTAGACTAGACTATAGACTAGCTAGACTATAGACTAGACTATAGACTAGACTATAAACTAGACTATAAACTAGAGTATAGACTATACTATAAAGTAGACTATAGACTAAACTATAGACTAGAGTATAGACTAGACTATAGACTAGGCTATAGAATAGTATATAGACTAGACTATAGATTAGACTATAGACTAGACTTTAAACTAGACTATAGACTAGACTATAGACTATATACTAGACTATAGACTAGACTATAGACTAGACTATAGACTAGACTATAGACTAAACTATAGACAAGACTATAAACTATGGACTAAACTATAGACTAGACTACAGACTAGACTATAATACTAGGCTATAGACTAGTCTATAACATAGACTACAGAATAGACTATAGATTAGAATATAGACTAGTCTAGAAAATAGATTAAATTATAGACTAGAGTATGGACTAGTCTATTGACTAGACCACAGACTAGACTATAGACTAGATACAGGCTAGACTAGAACATACACTAGACTATAGTCTAGATTGTAGACTTGAGTATAGACTTGATTATAGACTAGACTATTGACTAGACTATAGACTAGACTATGGACTAGACTATAAACTAGACTATAGAGTAGACTATAGACCAGACTATAGACTAAACTATAGACTAGGCTATAGGCTAGACTTGATTACAGGCTAGACTAGAACATTCACTAGACTATAGTCTGATTATAGACTTGATTAAAGACTAGACTATTGACTAGACTATAGACTAAACTGTAGACTAGACTATAGACTAGACTACAGACTAGGCTAAAGACTAGACTATATACTGTTATAACTCAAACTTTGTTTTATTACATTATTAATAAAATACTAGAAATTAAAAAAAAATTAAAATAATAAAAAATCTATTTATTTCTCATAATTTCCTCAACACTTTATAAAAATGAAAATAACAATTATACATTTTACAATTTCAAATCTTTCATAAACTCCGTCACATCCAGCATATCGTCAGCATTTAACTTTTTACTTTTCACAGCAGCATTTAAATTTCTACCCGCTGAACCCAATAATTTTTTCCAATTTTTAAGATTTGCAAATTTTGAATTATTTGTACAATAAACAACTTCATTGATGTCCTCATCAAGTTTATACGTACAAATAAAGGGAAAAACTTTCTTCATTGATTCTAAAGCATTTGCACGTAATGTTTCATCACGACAAACTAAATTCAAAATAAATAATCCCTTATCACCTATAATGCTAGTAATATTCGATAACACTGTATCGGCTAAGAAAGTGGGTGGTGGACAGCTCATGCCTAATGTTAAGTCCTTACTGTCGACATCGAATAACACAGCATCGTAGTTAATGCCTAAATAGAAATCGACAAATAAACGGTTTATTTAGTTGGTGTTGAAAGTTAATGTATATTATGTTCAAACACACCTTCATTTTTGCAATTTTGCAGAAACGCCAAACCATCATCAATAACCACATTTAGACGTTTGTCTTGTTTAAGATCAAAATGTTGTTCGGCAACTTCTAGCATCATGGGATCTATTTCCACAGCCGTAACACATAAATTACTATTTTGTAATAAAACTTTTAATGTAATAAAACAATTGTTTGTTGAAAAAAGAAAACAAACGTTCTACTTACGGTAATGCTGCATGTAAAAAGCTGCATAAACCACCACCACCTAAACCCACAACTAACACATTTTTAAGTTCGTTATTTTGTATAGGGCCTGCGGTAGCCAATTGCACACCCACCGACATATACAAATGATGTTGGCAAGCCAAATAACCAATATCAATTATTTTACGCTCAAGTTTTTGATCTTTAGGCTTTACTGCAAAAAATTTTAACAAGAAACAGATAAAAATTTAATAGTTTATGTAAAAAACTTCGTTGACACCTACTCGTTTTAACTAAAGCTTCAGATTGTACCACAAATTGATTGTTTAAAAATACTAAACGACGCAAAATTCTGCCATCAGCATCTTCAACTTCTTCTACTCTAAAATCACCAGATATTTTGGAAAAGCCACAAACTAAGGTCTCACGCTTACCCACATCTGAGCCGAGTGATAAGAAAGGTATCTAGATATCAAAATTTAAAGAAATAAATTTATAATGATTTACTATTTTTTGCAATTTTATCTCACAAACCTGCTCTTTCAAGCCTAAGGGAGCTAAACTTTTAACATTTTCCGACAATTCCGCTTTGACTGCATCCAAAGATTCATACACTTGGTCACGGTGTAATGTTACAACAGCCATACGTTGAAATTTCGCTGAACACTGCAGCTTTTTACGACCTTCAGTGGTAGAAAATAACCATTCAATTTCTCTGCAATACAAGTCATCTGTATATTGTGGAGAATAACTGTAAGTTAGTGTTGACTACATACCTTCCTTGTGGCACTATAAAGGCAGCATATTTGCCAAAACCTCTGGCGGGTGGCTGATCCAATATGTGTATAGTATAACGTGGACTTGTTTCGCCGGGTTTACACAATTCCATTGTAACTTCGTTGTGACCAGCTATATTGCTGCGCGCCAAACCATTGCAAACTAGGGCGGCTCTTTGTATTGATGCTACAGCATTTTCCAGTTCTTGTGTTGAATTTAAACGTTGAATTTTGTCGCTGCTAAAACTGAATTCTAAAATCTAAATAAACAAATTTAATTTATATATATTCAAATTGTATTTGTTCTTAAATAAGGGAGAACTTACCGGCATGGGTAACGCTTTAAACTTAGTAGCCACCAATGCGAAAACAGGCATTGAAACAGCATCTGGATTATCGGCATTTTTCTCTTGATTAGCTTTCTGTGCATCCAAACACTGAACTATACGCAACATAAAAGAGTTCTTAGGGAAATATTCAATAACATATTTTAAAATATGTTCTTGTAGCAAAGAAATACAAATATAACGACCACCAGTACGTAAAACTCGACTTATTTCTTTAAAATACTTTTCCACCGTATCCCTTACTTCCGGGGTATCATCAACAAACAAGGCATCTAGAGTACCCTTATCCAAAGCCACCGAAAATTGTTCATTCTCAAATGACATCTCTGTAGCATCCATTTGCAAGAATTTCATATCCGATCTAGAGCGGCTATTGATTTCCTGCATTTTCTTAATAGCCACAGCGGAGATATCAATATTGACAATACCTCTATAAAAGAAATTTTACAGAAATAGGTATGCATATCCTCTTATGACCATGACCAGCACTTTTCTCTTTTACTTACTTAAATCCTGAATCGTACATATCCATACTGAGTTTGGAATTACCACAACCTAACATAAGGATTTTATCATTGGTCTTCACATATTTGTGTATTTGTTCACATAATTCCAAATATTCACCATACCTTATAAAAAATTTTAAAAAATTAAATAATTTTTATAAATTTCTTGCGTCTTCCTGATACCCACCATTCAAAAGCCTTTTCTCCTCGCTTCTTAAAGAAGGCATTCCAATAGTCGGTTTGTGCGAATTCTTCATGGGATTTTGGCAATAGATTCATGTTAATTTTTTAATATTTTTTTTATTTATTAATGAATTTTTATAAAAATAACAATAAAAGTGGAAAGAAAACAAACTACACGCGCCCCACAAAACAAAGTGGCTCCAAAAAGTGCCATGCGCCGATTAAACTGTGCTATACCGGCGGCCAAATCTAAGAAATTCTGCGGCTTTTTAATATCGACCAGGCATGGAAAATTTAAATTTTGAAATAGTACTAACTTTTAGCAAGAATAGGACTTTTTAGGTTTTAAAGTACTTAACTAATTTTCTGCTAGACTATAGACTGTACTAGACTCCAGGCTCCAGGTTTTCTTCTCTTTCTACTGTAGACGTTGGGCGATCTGAGCACGAATACTTGTAGATATAATAACATTTATGTTATACCATTTATAAATAACTGTCTGTTTCACAATATTGAAACAACATTTTCATTCTTATAAATATATTGAAAACAAAAAAAAAATTAAATTTATTTATTGTTTTCAATTATATTTCGCATTTAGAGAAACCGGCAGTAAATAGACAAAAATAGAATATCTACGTTCTACGTTTGTTACAAACCCAAAATGTATGTAAAAGATGACAGAACATTAAATAAAGAAGAATTAGTGAAAATGGCGCGAAAACATGCTGCTCGCGCAAAAAATCATTTAATTTTTCCTTCAAACTGATTTTGTTTGATGTTCCATTTAAAAAACATACATATGTTTGACGACCTAGGAAATTCTGGTTTGTCCAGTGTACACTTAATAAGGTAGCCTCGTCGCTACAACAAATACAACAATACAAAAACAACAGGCGATTTGTTATTGTGAAATAATCCAATCTGTCAAAATAAACTGCATGCGGAGAATGAAAAAGCAACAAATAAACATAATAAAAATACGAGTTTTTAGCAAATATTTTAAATTTTAACTATTAATATTAATATATTAAATTAATTAAACGTGGAATGCCTGAAAATCATAACTATAACTATTGGGAGGACAAATTTTGCGAATAGAACGTGCTTTTTGTGAAAAGTAATTGGTTGTGCTAAAAATTTTTTAATCTGATTTGGAACGTATGCCGGAGCAAAAGATTTTCTTATTTTATCAAGGGAGGAGGACAACAAAGACATTTAATCGCAATTGACCCAGAAAACTTATTTAAAAACATAATTTTCTTCACTTTTGAAAAATTTTTACAACTTTTGCGATTTTTTCTTAATGTAAATAAACAGGAATTTTGACAGATAAGATTGTAACAGCTGATGACCAGCTGTGTGGACGAGGCTACCTTATTAAGTGTACACTGGGTTTGTCAAACAGCAATTTATTTTTCGTATCTCGTGTTTGCTACAAACAAACACTTTTTTGTTTGAAGTAAAAGCAGCTCTGTAATTCTTGAAAAAAGCTGGTCAGCTTAATTGTAAAAAAATTTGACATCTTATTGACAACTCAAAAAAAAAAACAAGGAATAGAAAAAATGATAGGAATTTTTAAGAAAATTTTAACTTTTCTTGTATTGAATTAATTAAAGGAGAACAAACAATAAATACAATACAAATTAATTCAAAACATTATAAAGTTAAGTGGTTTTTGTATTGTAAACATACAAAAGTAGTGATGAATTGCAATAAATAAATTATTTTTGTGCCAGTTGAAAGACAAAAAAATCTTTACCACGTACTACACAGAAAAAATAAACGAAATACGCCTTCAACAAAAGAATTGAGCTTAAAAAACTTGTATGTTGTTCTGGCAGGGATGCTGATATACAACAATAAAAGTTTTAAATATTATCCTCAGTGTTTACTTTAATAAATTCATAATTTTGGAAACAGTGAAAAGTGAGAGATTTGGCAACAAAACATGTCTCGTCCTGATTACGAACAAACCATTTTGCATCACAGTTATTTGTTAGTGCTATTACGAGGTGTTGGACCATCCAAACCCAGAACATTACAAAAAGCTTTCGACAAGGTCAGACGTGTAAACAATGTGAAAATAATTGGTATGTGGATACTGCAAATAAGATAATGAATGAGTTTTTCTATGTGTAATTTCATTGTTATTTAGATTCTAGTGGCATCACCCGAGACATTTGGATACGTTATATTCATGATCATCCGGTAGAGAATAATGATTGGGGAGATTTCCAAACTCATCGGCGTTTGTTGGGTCTCATTACCATTGGCAAATTTGACAGTCAGCCAGAATTAAATGAATTGTGTCGTCAACACGAATCGCTTAAGGTGCGTTACGGAAGTACTTTATACGATTCGCGAGCTATATTTTTTGGTCCAGCCCCATTGGAAGATGACAAAGCGGCTGAAGTGTCAATTGCAAATCATGATGGTGAAGTGGTTGATTCTAAGGAATTACCCACAAATAAACCGAAACGTTTACAGGATGAATTTACCACACCGTCCAACTTTAAGGCTCAAGCTTTCTTCTATAGGGAAAATGAAATGTGTACAGATTTAGAAGCTCACATGGCTGATTTTGTAAATGCTTTATTATGGGTTCTGGAATCGAGACGTTTGGAGCGTTCTCGGGAAAAAGTAGAAAAATGTTCACTCTTAACCGCACCCTTTGAAAAACGTGATTTTGTGGGTTTAGATATGGATTCGAGGAATAATCGTAAACGTGTGGTGGGTAGAGTAACAAAGAATTTGGCAGATCTTTCTTTACAGGCTGGTCTGCTGGAGGACGCCTTAAGTTTATACCACAGTGCCTGTGACACTTTAAGGTCAATTAATGATCTCTTGTGGGAAGGTGCTGCTGAAGAGGGTCTCTGTTCGGCCTCAGTATGCTTACTCTATCCCCAACTTAGAGCTGATGAAACCTTACATCGCAATGCTTCCCTGCAAGAGGGTTCTCCTCTCAAAGGTACTCCCGAAAAATGGCGACAAAGTGAAATAACTAAACGTTATAATGCCAGCGAAAAAACTGTAGCAGAAAATTCAGAAAATGCGGCCAGCTCACCTACTCATCTACCACCACATTCGGCTTCTAATTCATCCGTTTCATCTATACTTACCACATCAACCTTATCTCAAGCTTCTACCAACTCAACATCTTCATCATCTTCCACCTCGACCATATCGGCAGCAGCCAATCACCGTTCCGGCCAACATTCAGATTTGCCTGGCAACATCTTGAAGCCCGATGAGATTTTATTCTATTTTAAAAATGCCATCATAAATTATAGCAAATATCGCAATGCTGCTATAGTAGAGATTGAGGCTGCTTTTAAAGCAGCCCGCATATTTATAGAACAAAATCGTCCCCTGGATGTGGCCATGTGTTTGCAAAATATTTTATATATTAATCACTCAATGACCGAAGCAGATCGTATAAAAAGTTTTGAAGTGATGACTTCACTCTACCAGCAAATTGGCTATAGACGCAAGGCGGCCTTCTTTCAGCGTCTAGCTGCTTTGAAACATGTTCATCAAAACTCTTCGAATCCCGATTGGTCACAAACCTATCGTCTTATGTTGTCCAGTTTTCCGGGCTATATGTTATCACTAGATCCTTTGGAGGTGCTGGAAACCAAATCGGGTTGGCCTTGTTTACAGATTGATTTACTACAGTCCCTCATAACAGCAGCTAAACGTTTGGGCCACTCGACTTTAGCCACTAGACACATGACATTTTTATTACAAACACAATGGCATAATATGACACCCACGGAACAAAGTGAAATGGCAGTACAATTGCAGGTAAAACCTATAACTTAACTGTTTGATATCAACTTTACAAATATTGTTTTTTTACTTCTTCAGAACTTAAGTGCTCAGTGTGAGGGTTCTCCAGTTCCTTTGGTTTTAGAAAATGGTACTATTATACCACCTGCCAATCTAACTGATCTGCCGTTCTGTTTGGATATTGTAGTCAAAGATTTACCAGCTCATTTAAAACCTCAGCGCATTAAAATTGCCAAAGCTGACAGTGGTCCTTTTTTGTTTACACCATTGCAATTTAATTCTATTGATAGAAGAGATAAAAATAAGGATAAGCATAAAATACGTAAGATCATTTATTTTTCTTTCCGACAATTTCTATAACAATTTTTAAGATCTTCCTCTATTTTATCCTTATATTTTAACAGCATTTTTCTGGGTACAAAACAATATTAGTGAAGTAACGGTACGACTGCGAAATCCATTACCTTTCGAACTGACCGTTTGCGATATGCGTTTGCTAACCAATGGTATTGTTTTCAAATCTCTACCACAAACTATAGTATTACAACCACAAGTGCCAACATATGTCACCTTACATGGAACGCCCATGGAGGTGGGACAATTAGAAATACAAGGTTATAGTACTCATACATTAGGTGTAAAATCAAATTGTCGCATGAAACATATGAAGGATAGAAAATTTCCGCAGAATTTTTTGGTCGATGTAATACCTGCACTGCCAACAGTTACCGTTAAAACATCTTTACCCCAAACCGCTACCTTCAGTAATATGTCAGGTGCGGAGAGTGTGATAACAACAGCCAGTCTGACATTATACAATGGTGAATCGTCTACGTGCGTTATAACAATAACAAATGATAGTGAAATACCGGTGGAACATTTAGAAGTAAATATAACATCAAATATTGAACAGGACACACAGAAGAAAATATTTAAAATAAATGAGAATTTGCAGGTATTTACAACTTATTTTACATATTAAATAAGTCATGAAATACTACATATTTTCTGTTTATATTCCCAAAAAGTCTATATTACCTATAGCTCCCAAATGTAGTAAAGATTTTATGGTGGACATTTTTGCCGAAGCTGATTTCATATGTCCTACAGTTAATCAACATACGGTGCCGTCTGTACATTCCACAAGTATACATCCCTACGATCATTCTCATACCTTGCAATATTCCTCAACTTTATCAGCATCCAGTCATGCCAGTTTACCCTCACGTGTTGGTTCCCCTAGCCAACATTCATCTACGCGACGTAATGATACCGCTTATAGCAGTTTTCGTTCTACCACATCCACCTCAACGGCTCAACATTCGTTGGGAGCTCTTAGTTTAACAACAGTAGACGCAAATTCAATAAGCAATCAGGCTCAACATATAGAAGCTCAATTTCGTATAAAATATTCAGGTGGCGAAGCCATGCAAGAAGGTTATTGTCGTCAGTGTTCGGTATATTTTAAACTTGAACTCATCCAGAGTGCTCAAATAACAAGTTGGGATGTACTGCCGGCCGAAGTGTAAGTCAATATGTGAATGTGGAAAGAATTTTTTCTAAATTATCGACTATATAGTAGTCTATAGTTCTGTCTATAGATTTATTCTATAGTTTTGTCGGCAGGTTAGCCTATGGAACCGTTTAGAATAGTTTATATTCTCGGCTATAGATAAGACTATATATTGTATACATTATAGAGACCGATAATAGATCGGCTTATAGTCTCGACTAATTATTAACTATCATTTTCTTCTTTGTAGACCCTCACAATTTTATTTGGTTTTGGATATTACAAATTTAACTGCTCAAGAGATGACGCTCAATTATACGAATAATAAAAATATTTCAATGGAGGCTAAAGATAGTTGTCGAGTTCCGATACCGGTAGATCGTTGTTCAGTTGAACAAGTCTGGGCTGCTAGAGAAGCAGAAATGGCCGAAAATATGGAAAAAGGTATGAACTGATTAATGTCACACGATTTTTTTGTTTTAATGCTTTGAAACCATTTTAATTTTCTATCAAATCACTTTTCTTTTGATACCTTAATTAATTTCTGTAACAATTTATTACAGAACTCTGTTTTCGTACGGACATGGGATCGTTTAACGATTCAGTAAGTCGTTTGTGTTCAAAACATATAGCTGAAAGAGTTAACATCAACTGGTCATTGACGGGTACCGACATACAGGGCATAGCTTCTTTAAAAGGCATCATTCTGACACCTACCATGATAGACTTGTGTACGGTATCGCCCCTACAATGGAGTAAGTAATTTTTAAAAATAAATAAAAAGGATATATTTGACTACCATTTATTCTTATTTTCAGATATTTCATTTAAAAATCAACCGGTACAACCACAATCAGAAGTAATTTGCACAGCCGGACAAAGTTCCATAATAAGCATTACAGTTTGTAATCAATCTGTGCAGCCTTTGAAAAACTTAATACTCACTATAAAATTTTATCAGGACTATTTAAATGGTACAGAAAATTATAATTTAGAAACCAGAGTTGCTATTTCAGGCCCCAATAGGTAAGCTGACAATATTATATCATAATATTTTTAGAGATTTTTAATACGAACATTCATTCCTCCGCTGCAGAATTCGTATACCAATTTTACGAAAAGATGAAAAGGCCAATCATGAATGTACTGTGTTATTTTTTACACCAGGACGTTTTAAGACTAGCATACAATGTCATGCTAAACCACAAAATTTAGGTACAGCGGCTTCAAACAATACTATGCTTTCCCGCTCGTGCCCTGTGCCACAACCAGCTGAGAATAGCCTACATATTACTCTAAACGACATAACTGTTGGTGCTCAAAGTTACCATGAACAGCAAGAACACGTATGGAAATTTATACCACCCATAGAGGTGACCGTTGTTGAACAACAATAAGTTGGTGTGAATAATAATGAAATTATTATGATCTTAACAAAATTTAAAACCTATTATTTTTAAGTATTTGTATGTAAATAAGTAATTGTATTTCAAGAACTTTTCTAGTTAAAAGTATGTAATGTGAAGACCTAATCTGGTATTTATTCAACAGAAGTTGCCAATTCTCTATAAAAACTTTAAATTCTTTCAACTGAACGATGAGGGTAAAATAATTAGTGATATTTTTTTTTTTTATTTTAATAAAAGGAAAAGCGTAAAAGCCCAAAGCAATTGTTACTAAAAGCATAAATAAATAATAATAAATATAATGAAACTATGTATTGTTGTATTAAGCAATTAAACATTTATATGCTTGTATAAATTATTATGCAAATAAAAAATAATATACATATAATCGTAAATACCATTTAAAAATTTTATTAAAAATCCGGACATAAGAATTCTCATTAAAAAATATTTCACCTTTCCAAGCTTTGTTGGCATTTTATTCATCATTTCATCACTTTTTTTGTATAATCTAACGTATAATATTACAAACATACAAAATACGTAACGAAAATTTCACTTAAATCAACATATCACGAAAATAATTAATAACACTAGTATAAATCTTACTCTCAACATCTACAAAAAATGCATCAAAATCACAGTCCACTTCAATCTGTACCATTTTTTCTGAGGTCTTAACAGCGGGATTTGATGTAATACGAGGTTTTATCTTTAAAGCTTGAAATAGATCCATAACTTGTGCTTGATTATTGCCTTCATAATTGTCACTATGAATTATTTCCCATGCTGCTTTTTTCAAATGTTTGTGAAACTTTACGAAATAATCATGACGATCGGACAATAAAATACCCGGTGCTATTTCTCCAATATTAGTTTCGGAAAGTTCACGATACGTTTTAAACTTTTGATAACGTTCGTATTCTACATCGTCAATTGTAGACTCCAATGATGCTACTTGCATTTGATGATCCAATGGTTGTGTGTTCTTTAATGAAATGAAAGAATTAATAAGTATATATGATATAGAATATATTAGCCACTGATCGACATAATCGTTCGATCTGCGTTGAATTATTCTATTGCCTCGATTGCGGATTAGTCTGTATTCCCTACTATAGATTAGCCTATAGTCCCGACTACAGATTAGTCTATAGTAGAGAATGATACAAATATCTTTGACAAGTATTAATACTCTTTATTGTAGTCTTAAAATACCTTAATCTCTAGTCTTGACTTTAGATTATTTTAAAGCCTTGAATATAGTCTATATTCTTGACTAGATTATTTTATAGTCTTGACTGTAAATTAGTTTATAGTCTTGACTGTAGATTAGTTTATAGTCTCGAGTTAAGATTAGCATATAGCTCTGACAATAGATTAGTCTTTATCCTCGACCATATTAGCAAAATTAGTCGCAAAATGCATTTATTTATTAAATATAGTCAGTCTTCGATATTGTTATATTTTATTTCTATAATTTATCTTTTTTTAATTATAAAAAAATTTGCGTACACATTTCGTTAGATGTCCAATAACCCCAATCGTTCAAAAAAGGGTAGACAAAAAAAAAATTTCCTTTACTTACATCTGCAATAACATTCAACATAGCATGTGCAGCTATCTGTTTAGCATCTTTTTTCTTCTCCGAAACTCCATAGCGTGTTATTGATGCTACACTGCAAATAGCTACGAATTCCGGAGTATCCGGCGTACCGCCCTGTTGTATAATTTCGAATACTGGCAAAGGATGTTGATGCTGTACACAATAGTCTCGAAGTGTTACAATCATATCCGTAGCTGGTATTTCCATGTGCTCGACCTGTTGTATTTCATCGATATCGGGACATTTCGTACGTAGTTTTTTAATTAGATTATGGGCTGCCAAATGTTTGGCATCACGCTTTGATCTTCCAGTGCCGTCAGCATCTATATCCATTATTCTGGCACGGCATATAAATGCCCCGCCCTCTTCGGAATCGATGTAGTCGTAGACGGGTGGTGGTAGTTTATGTTTAGCACAGTATTCCTGTATTGCAGATACTGATGATTTGGGCAGCATATCACTGGAAATATTTCTTGTGATTCCCGTAATTCACTAAAAAACTTTGTTGAACTCAGCGTTTCTAATTGCTATGATTAGGTTTTCAAGGCGATTTTAACGAGGTGACAAAGTAGTACATTACTAAATTTTTCATTTAAAGATTATGACATTTCAGCGTTTGAGCTAATATTTTTTATATGTGCGATATGACATTTTACTGCTATCAGCTGTACATTTGATAGAACCCTATTTAAATTCGACTTTGTTCATTTCTTCCCAAAAAGAGTTGCCAAGTCATATTTTAAAATGATGTACATATTATGTAGTTCAGATTCAGATTTCTAAAACATTCAAAAAATTAAAAAGTGAACAATGTCGGTATAAACAAAGTTCGAAAAGTTGAAAATTGTAGAGTGATTTTTCGACTCTTCATAAATTGAAAAAGTCGGAGACGTGACTTTCATAAATTGCAAATTTGTTTTAACTCTAGAACCCTATCAAGTACGGAAGCAGAGCTTTGAAAGAATGAAATATGTTAATTAAGTTTGAAAATAAAATTGAATAGTAATGTGTACATATATTGAATTGTTTGAAACTTCTTCCATATTGAACATAGATCTCTTAAACCAAATTTTGATACGAAATGGAAAAAAAATAAAATCAATAAAATAAATCTTTGTAATTAAACAAATAGAATTTATTTATCAAATAACCATAACTTTTAGTCAAGTACTTAATAAACATCGTAACCATACATGGGTGCCTCCATATATGCTCTATGTTGGTCCGGTGAATTACGTCTAATACGACGACCAATGGGTTCCAAGTCATTATAACACTTGGGAAACACTCTTTCAACTGCTTCGATAGCTTCTTTTCTCGTAACATTGCGAACAGCTAAAACGGAAGCTAGAGCTTTAGATTTAACACAATTCTGAAAAATAGAAATAAAATAAATATCATTAACCAATTAAACTAATTTTCGAAATTTCGGAGCTATTGCCGATTATGGACTTGTGATTTATATTGGGAACTATGTTCATATATAGAACGATTTTGATAAAAAGTTTTTATATAGTGTCTATATCGAAATTTAATTCGATTACTAACCTGATGTGTTTCCTTGATGTCAAACAAAGATGCATCACCTTGCATCATGGCACTTAAGAAAGAACAATGCGCTAAATTAGCTGCCCTAATTTCTGTGCAGGCCAAATGGTCTATATTACGGAAATCTAAATCATTATTGCAATAGTCGAACATGTGTATCATTTCATGTGTTAGAACGCCTTGTACCATGCCTTCCTTCTTGGCCATATTCTGACAAACAACAATTTGATTGAGAACGGGATCATAACCACCAGTTACCGATGAATCGCAAACTTCACAGGAAATATGTCTTCTCAAGTCTATCGGACAACCGGAACTCTTTAAGGCGCCCATCATTAATTTAACCAGAGGACTATTCTTAACACACCAGTAAACATTTCGTTCACACTTGATTTTATCCATATTCTCATGACCCTCGAAACCCAATAGAATTCTAGACCATTTTGGCTTGAATTCTTCACCACGGCGTTCGGGATACAAATCATAGCCCCATTCCTTTTTTGCTTTATTTTCGTTGGTTGTTTCTGAAGAATTTTTACTTTCGTTCGCGGGTTCAGTTGTTGGTTTCTTGGTTGGTGGCGGTGGTGGTGCGGTATCTAGTTCTAGTCCTGGTATCACTTCCTGAGATTTTGCTTCTGCTTTGGTAAAAAATCCCATTTTAAGTTAAAAAAATTTACAAAACTAATTTTTTACAAAGTTAAAAGAAATTTGTTTTCATTTGCCGAGTTAAATAATAGTTTTTCTTCGCTCGCATATGTTTAACAGCTGTGATTAAGGCGAATTCCTCAGTAATGTTGCTTTAAAATAGTTGGCAACACCATTAATAATTACAACACTGCTTTTTTGAAAGCGCAAAAAATTAAAAAACGCCATTATTATTGAAGAAAACAAGCCAGAAAGTTCTGACCTCTGTGAAAGATTTTAAACTAAATTGACAATAAATTATTTAATTATTGGAAAAACTATAATTTTAGTTAAGACAAAATGTCCCAGTTTAATTTTTTCAATGAAATTAATAGTGCGCTTACCATGGATGGCGAGATAACTCGTGGTCCGGCTCCAAGATGGCAAAAGAAGTTGGAAGCCTCCACTGCCAGTTTAAATGGCAGCATAAATGCTACACGTTCTGTTCTATCAGTTTCATATAATACCAGTTTTTCGGGTGTAAATCCTCCTACAAAAACTCCTGGCAAAAATGCCGATGGTAAAAGTAAAAAGACGCCAACACCCAACAAAGGTTCTAAGACACCAGGCGGAGGTGATCGTTTTATACCCAATCGTGGTACTACAAATTTCGAATTAGGTCATTATCTGGTAAGTAATAAAGCTTCAAATTTGTCAGTGCTCTGGGGAATTTATTAAGGGAATTTCAGATAAAGCAAGAACAGGATAAATCCGAAAATGACGAAGAGAATGAAAGTAACTCCAACAATGCCAATAAAATGACCCCAGCCAAAGCTGAGAGACAAAAATTAATATCGGATTCCATGCAAGTAGCTGACGGCAAGACTACACGTATATTATCTTACCAAAATAAGGCACCAGCGGCCCCGGAGTCGCACGTGAATCCCCTTAAGGTGGTTTATTCCATCAAAACACCCATATCGACTAAAAGTGGTTCACGTTATATACCCACTACATCGGATCGTATTTTAGATGCTCCGGATATTATTAATGATTATTGTGAGTAGTAAAACATATTTTTATACCCAACACCACTTTATTGGTTTTGTAACATACAAAAACATTGCACATATGTATACCCAATCCGCTTAGAATCATTTTATTAGTTCGCCTGTCTGTCTATCCAACTAAAGCTATCACTATGAAATTCTGTATAAATAACTTAATGCAAACCTAAATCCCTCTACCAAAATGTATAAGGGTATGCCCATAAATAGCCTTGCTGCCATACAAACCATTTTTTAATAAATCACTATTTTTGTCAGCAAATTGTTAAAATATTTCCATATTTTTAAATTTGCATAATGATCAAAAATACTTTTTGTTTTACAAATATTTGAGATTATTTCAGTTAACTCTACCTGATATACATACATTACAGATTTAAATCTTTTGGATTGGAGCGCAGACAATATAGTAACTGTGGCATTGGGAAATGCTGTCTATCTTTGGAATGCTGTTACTGGTAATATTGAGCAGTTAGTAGAATATGAAGAAGGTGATCATGCTTGTGCTTTAGCCTGGATTCAGGAAGGTCAAATTTTGGCCATTGGTAATAATACCGGCGCTGTTGAACTATGGGATTGTTCTAAAATTAAACGTCTACGTGTTATGGATGGACATTCAGCACGTGTGGGTTCGTTAGCTTGGAATTCATTTTTAGTTTCTTCTGGCAGTCGTGATGGCACCATTATACATCATGATGTCAGAGCCCGTGAACATAAAGTTGGTAATCTGGCGGGTCACACCCAGGAGGTGTGTGGTCTTAAGTGGTCTACCGACTTTAAATACTTGGCCAGTGGTGGCAATGACAATTTGGTAAATGTTTGGTCTGCTACTAGTGGTAGTGGTGTTGGTACTGGCAATGAGCCTTTACATGTTCTTAACCAACATCAAGCGGCAGTACGTGCTTTGGCCTGGTGTCCCTGGCAGCCGAATGTACTAGCATCAGGAGGCGGTACGGCTGATAGATGCATAAAGTTTTGGAATATTAATAATGGTTCGTTAATTAATTCGGTGGATTCCAAGTCACAGGTATGTGCTTTATTGTGGTCACGCAACTTTAAAGAACTTATTTCGGCTCATGGTTTTGCCAATAACCAACTAACAATATGGAAATATCCCTCGATGGTAAAACAAGCTGAACTTACTGGTCACACCTCCAGAGTATTGCAAATGGCCTTGTCCCCCGATGGCAGTACGGTTATTAGTGCTGGTGCTGATGAAACTCTACGTTTATGGAATTGTTTTGCACCAGATCCTCATACCGCGAAAAAGTCCAGTTCAGTTACTAGTAAAGCTAAACAAAGTGTATTTCGTCAGAGTATACGTTAACAGAACTTTTAAAATCCTTAATTATAGACAATTTATTGTATTTTTTTTTTCTATTCAAACACATTTTTAATGTAGTAAGTACTTTTTTGTAATTTTGGAAACATGTTGCTTTCCTTTTTAATAATATCCTTTACTTATATTTTATTATTATTATAGCATGTAACGTTGTGACTAAATGCCTTTTTGATAAGTTTGTTAATTTTATATGGCAATTACATTTCAATTTATCTGTGTATTTATATTTTGTAAGTTTTTTAATAAAATTTTATTGATCAATCGTGAAAAATTTGATTACATTTTTATATTGATTTTTATTATTTCGTTTGTGAGACATCAAATTATTGATACAAAAAACGTTTAAAGCACTATAGAATCAAAACGCGAGGGTCTATGGATAATTATATAATACACCACTTTAGTGGGGGTAAATTGGATTTGTGCTGATGTTTGCAACGCATAGAATTAATGGTCCTATACCCATCTTTTATTATACCAATCTGCTCCGAATCATTTTATGAGTCGATTAAGCCATGTCCGACCGTCCGCCTGCCTGTTCATGTTAACCTTGTAATCAAACTACAGGTCACAATTTTGAAAATAATTCGATAAAATTTGGTACATGTCTTATTTCTGACCAAACGATGAACCCTATATAACCGGATCGCCTAAATTGGAATTTAGAGCTTATAATTATGCCGAAATACAAATATCCCTACAAAAATAGGCACAACTACGTTTTATACAAGCATAATTTGGTTGTTGTTGTTGTAACAGTTCGACTGTGTCCGATAGTTCTTTCCTGGGGAAAAAACTTTCGGTTGATACAGCTGTAGCTGGGTTGACAATCTTCGGCCGAGTAGGACTTAAGTCGTTCCGGAGCGAAGATTGATCCTAGTCCCCCTTTAAAGTCCCCTCCTTAAAATGTTTTAAAGTCGTTAATTCTCTTATATAAACGTTCATTCAAATTCGGCATTATTAATTTTATGTTAACAACAATTCGGTTCACGTTTTTTGGTGGTATGCCTTTCTTGGTCATTGCGGAACTGCAATCGAAATGCAGAATAGGTTTCCCGATTACGAAAAAGTTGTACAAGAATCTAAATTTCAAGACAATTAACCCTTAATAGACCCATTCATTCATTACATTCCTAATGGTCCATTTTAGGGGATCCTGAAAAGAATCAACTGGAGTTTCCAAAGACGTCTTATAGAATATCAGTTTATTAATAATAGATCGTATAAGTGATGATATTAAGATAAAACTCAACAAAGATGATTTATTCTAAGAAATATATCGAGGGACTATATTCAATAGTCCCTATCTAAAATAATACAAGTTTTCAGGAGAGCAAAAAAACTGTTTATTTCACTAGTTAGTGAAGATTTTTAAATTTTTTCTTCTACAATATATTTCTACGACCATATACTAAACCCTTATATAAAAAGAATTTTAAATTTTGCATTATTTGCAAAATTATTCACAAATTTATATCAGATAGAGCTTATTTTTCTACGAAAATATTCATTCAACCAACAGATAGAGAGTTTTTCATGGAAATATAAAATTTTTATTTGAATTAAAATCAATAAATATTATATTTTATACAATTTAATGGAGGAAAATAAACCAAATTGTTGAAAAAGCAACAGATTATAATGTTTTGGTCCAAAATCAAAGTTATATGGTTAAACACGACAATAAAATTGATTTAATTAGTATCATAATGAGCGATATCTCAAAAACTATTAGACCGATTTTAAATATTTTGACGGATTTGTGTTCAGCATGTCCAAATTATTAAGAAGACTTGTTTTGCAACAGAATAAGATAGAGAGTTTTGCATTCAGAATTTTTCTTTTTTTAAGATAGAGAAATTTAAAAAAAGCTATAAAATTGCCAAAAAATATTTTTTTTTCTTTGAAATTTATATCACTGATGCGGGATAGTTTGCTGAATATTTTGCCATCAAAATCTCATTTTCATGAAAATGACAGATAGCGACTATTGAATATAGTCCCTCGATATATCACTCACTCGTACTCTGCATTTCAATTAGAATAGTAATAACCCAGCAAAAACTTACATTACAAAGTAATGAGTTAAAAAAAAGGATTTTCATAAGTTATTCATTAGCATTTCGACTCATTATTTTAACACGGTAATGACATTTGAGATAAGTACTTACCACGCTAGCTTATAGATAACTACTTTAATAAGTACTTACAAATTGTAACTCCCTAAAAGTTTGTTTAAAGAGCATACGATCGATGATTACCACAAATCATTACTAAAATTAAACACATTTCATACGTTCAGTTAACATATATTCGTCTAAACTTTTTTTTACAGATATATACTTTTTTTTGATATACATTAATGCTTTTTTATGTGTTAATATTTTTTTTCTTTATTTGTATCTAGATAATATTTTTTTACATGAATATTCTATAACATACTACATTACTAGTAGACTAATTAGTACATTAATATCTAATTTTATGTGTTATATACCAATAATATATATGTATATATAATAGGCCCATGTATTTGTATTTAAGGTATATATATATTTATGTATTTTTTTATATTTATTTATTGTATACGTTTTGTTTTTATTTAATGAATATGTATGGGTATTTGTTAACCTGTAATTACTATATGAGGAGGATTATATATATGTATGTATGTATGTATATAGTATGTCTGTATGTTGATGAAGTTATGAGTGTATTTTAAACGTTTTATTTGACAAATATTATAAATACTTTAAATATGTTTTATATACATACATTAATGTACTATTTATTTTACGAGTGTTCACTCTTACTATGTTGTATGCAAAGTATGTGTATATTTGATTATGTATAAAATATTTATAAATTATTGTTTTCTCTCTGATGTATGTAGTATGTAAATATGTAATTTTTTTATTCATAGGTGTTCTAATTTTATTGCATCTAGGAATCTACGTTAGTTGATGATTTTATATTATTGTTGTTGTTTTTATTTTTTCATATTTTAATAATTTAAAAAAAATATTTAATTTTGATCCCTGCTGATTTAAAAAAAAAAAGAAAATGGTAGTTTATTTTGAAAAGCTTTAGCATAAGACTTTAAAATTTAACTGTTTTTTTTTTATTGATGAATACATTTTGATTGTTTTAAACATTTACATAAAATTAAAAAATTCTTTAGCAAAAGTGGAAAAATATGATAAATTGTGTAATTTTTAAAAGATTTCTTTTACCAATTTAAAGTTAAAATAAACGAATTTTGCTTGCAAAGTAGAGATTTCCAAAAGACTTATATGTAATTTCCAGATAGCGTGTGTGCACTATGAGTAACTATTTTACATGTATTATGTTTTTGTTACAATTATAAAATACAAATAACATTTTAACTAAAAGTGCTCGCATGCTATCTAGAAACAGGACCTTAATTTCGTTAAAAAACCTAATTATGGGCACTGTGAGTTATAAATACTTTTTTGAATGTTGACTAGACACTCTTCAACCTAACATATCTAATTCTTTAACATGTTAAACATCTTTGATTTTGTAATCGATTGCAATTTATTTTGTGTAAATGGTAAAAAAATCATCCATAAAAGAAGTATATTTAAAACTTGTTCGAAAGAACCTTAGAACTACTTTTTATGTTTGAATAGAATAGATAATGTTGTGTTTTGAAAACGTTTTCGATCGAATCGGAATATGAACTAACCCCCCTTGTTGAAAAGATTTTCAATAGAAAATTCGTGTAGAAGATATAGGGTAGCAACAAATCCTCTCCAGTTCACACGATTGACTGTAATCGCTTTGATTTGGTTTTAAGATTTATTAGCCTTTTTACACCAAGTTTCAGGGCAATTCTTGCTTTTTAGTTAAGTGCTCTATCAGTATGTGAGCTCCATTTGTGAAGACAATTTGCGTCTAAATGGATATTGTATAGCGACAACTGGGACAAAGGATAACTCAATTTAAAAGCAAAAATTTTGAAAACATTGTGTTTGGAAGACCCTTTTTTCGAACTGGGATATGGTGCAACCCCCCCTGGTTGGTGAGATAGTTAATAGATAATTCAAGTAGTCGAGCATAGGGTATCAACAAATTCTCTCCAGTTCACGCGATTAGCTGCAAATACTTTGATTTGGTTCCTTTTTACACCGAGTTTACTTTCACCTTAGGGATTTCATTTCAAGACAATACTTGCATGTGACCTCCATTTGTGAAGTTGAGATCCGTCTAAATGGATATTGCGTAGCAACAGAGGCCATGTTCGAGATCGCTAATAACTGTCATATGGGTCCAGAATATTTCGTTTATTTGTCGGAGGCATTTTGCAGTTTGGGATACAGGAAAATAGCAGTAGTAATATGACACCATTTTCTTTTGGGCTTATGTATCCTGTGTCTTCGTAATCCCCTTAGTTTGTTTGGAAAACCTCTGAGATAACAAAAGGATTTGACATACTCGATTGCGTTATTGTTTAGAGAAGAAGCGTTTTTTTTTGAACCGATACACATTAGTGTTGATTTTGTAGTGAGTTTTTGGAGTTTATAATCAATATCATTAAGTTCCAGAGAGGAAGAGGAGTCGTGTTAGTTTTTCGCATAACATAACATTGTTCTGTTTTATAGCTCAGTTTGTTCGGAAATTACTTCATTAAAACGGACAACGGGCTCCGAATTTGTGAGAAGATCCTTGAATATGTTTAGAATTAGCGCTATGAGAAGCCGTATCAAAGCTTGAATTTCACTAAAGCATGACATAGTTGGATTTTTCGATATGCGCAGTGTGTTATATGAACTGTTCGCTCTAAAATCGTTCTGTGCATTGAACATTATTAAGGACAAAACTTTTAACAGTATTATACCCTTCCATTTATTACATTGGGCTATATCACCTTTTTGTGTGCACTATTATAACTACTCCTTCTTTCCATGAGTTGGATATCGTGTATTTATGTGTTTAAATTCTGAAGATGACAAAATCAAACAAAAATCATCGATCTTAATGTTAAAATAGAACGTGAACCGGATACGATGATGCGTTCAAAACTTCCCAGCAAATACATGTTAATGTATTGTACTTATTCAAAAATTTACTTTACAATGAATACCACATACAGCCTGCCTTACTTAGAAGGATTCTAGTAATGGCTTACAAATTACTATATACGTTAGTGCTTACTTTTTAGCTTTGACGTTTTTGTTTTCCAAAAAAATCTTTTTTTTTTTGCCAAAACTAATAGTATACGCTGTGGGCTAATTTTCCTTGTTTCTTTCTCAAAAAAAAAAAACTACTGTACTCCTTAGTAAGTACTTATCTAACTGCCTACTTGTAAGCGAGTGTGGTAAGTATTTGCCTCCAATGTCATTACTGTATTAATGACTTACAATGCTTTTGTATTAGAAAATTTTAGTATTTTAACCCCTTACTTTTAAATGTAAGTTTTTGTTGAGTAATTATGGAACTACTATCGGGTATTTTTGTTATAAATACGGAAAAATTACACAGGCCAACAAAATTTGATCAAATTCCAAACCTTGAGACACACTTATACTTTTCTAAAGGATTGAGCCACACAGAATCTAAATCTTAACTTTAAATGAAGATACATATCTCGAAGAAGAATGAAGATATGTCAGATGTTAAGCAGACAGAATGGACTTTCAGATGGTATACAACATTTTATAAATATAGTTGGCCAAAAATGGCGATTTTTCAAACTTCAGGAAACGATATCTCGAAGATATTTTGAGGCTCATTCGTTTAGATAGAAACACTTTGTCCTCTGGGTTAAACATTTGTCGGCCTGTGTCATTTTTATTTATTTAGTTAAAATTTGATTGCATCATGTAAGAGCCATTTATCCACCACATTTAAAAAAAAATTCACACAATTGAATAGTGAATCATTCATAATTCGGCACAAATTTAACGAAAACATTGCCAGACTTTCATTGAAATTAGATCCAAATATTCTGGGAACGAATTTCGAAAACGGAAAGCATTTAAGTAATACTTATGTGGATCAATCGAAATCTGTAGATAGTTTCACATTCAACAAGTGTAAAGTTGAGAGTTTCACATTCAACAAGTGTAAAGTTGAGAGGAGAGTTTTCTTTAAAAATAAATAAAAATACAAGTTTTAAGACATTATTGTTTTTAGTGTTGTTTGCATTTAACAATTTATATGTTTGTTATGACATAAGTGAACTTGTGAGAGAGAGAGAGAGAGATTAAAAATATTTTGAAAAGAAGATATAATAGTAATAATAAAAAATGAATCATTTATGTTTATATACCATTGTGTATAAATAAGTTTTTAAAACAAATTATTGTGTTAAATGAATACAAATATTCATATGCATTTAATTCATTTGGATTTTATTGTTAATTTAATAATATATGTATATATAGTTTTTATAAATACGTTTTTTTTTCTTCTAAAATCTAATAGTTTTTACTTGATTTTAAATATATATTTCTTATAATATATATATTTCAAAATATGTATTAATAATTTATATGCTGTATGTAGTACATAACTTGTAATAATTTTAAAAATATTTAAAGCATATTTTAAGTTTAAAAAAAAACAATTGGGGTTATTTGTTATAATAAACATACTATAAATATTTAACCATTTGTGTTCTAATACATTCAAAAAAAAGTACTTGAAAAGTTTCTTGATCTAATAATTATTTCTTTAAAGGCTTTTTAAAAACAGTTAACAAATGTTTTAAAAATTTTAGAAATTCTTTCAACAATAGTAGCCCAGCTACTATGAATTTATTATAAGTAAATTATACAATTTAATAATTTTGAATTAATAAAGTAAATAAATGTATACAAAATTGCACAATAAACAACAAAAAGAAAAATATACTTTAAAATGTTATAAAAAACTGATAAAATTTAAATAAAAAAAAAAAAAAAACATAATTATAAAGAACACAAATGGAAAAGTTTTGTTAATATTAAAATAAAAATATGTATATACGTAATTATATATAAAATCATATGTTGTTTTAATAAAAATATGCATTATGTATGTTTGTTTGTTTTTTTTAAAAACAACAATATTAAAGTTGTTAAATTAATAATATTAAATTATTATACAAGTTTTAGTTAAAAAAAATAAAATGTCGTTTCTTACAATAATCTTAGTTGTTATGAATAACAAAAAAAAAAAAAATACAACAAAAACGACCCAACAGCAAAATTAAATAAATATTAACGGAAATTATTCTTCGTAGTTTATTTGCAAGTGTTGGCCCTCTTTTTGCCTTTTCAAATAGTTGTATATGCTGTAATATTAAAAAAAAGAAGCTTGGCTTGTTTAAATATTAAAAAAAGAGAAGAAGAGAGTTTATAATTTTTAAAAATAATCCCAAACTACTATAAAATGTATTTTACTTAATATTAAAGAAAAATACTCTTTATAGATTATTTGCAAAGGTGGTAAAGTGTTGTAAATTATAGTTTTTGTTTTGTTAAATATCTAGTTCTAAATGTAATAAAAGTATAAATACTTTAAATGAATTTAAAAATATATAATTTTTAAAGACTTAAAAGAATACCTATTTGCTTAGAAACTTTTTGCGATGTTTTTAGTCTTGCAGTCTTTCTTTTCTTTTAGGCTTTTCAAAGAGTTTTAGGCTTTAATATCAATAAAAGAACTAGGATTATTAAAATAGTAGAGAAAAAAACTCATATATTATTTGCAAGGGTAGCAAATGTGCTATCCTTAGCAAAACTAGACTTTAAGTTTTGTTTTATATTTCATTATGTTTTTTCTTTTTTCTTTGTCAATTTAAAACTTATTTGTCTAGTCTATAGTCTAGTCTAGTCTATAGTCTAGTCTATAGTCTAGTCTAGTCTAGTCTAGTCTATAGTCTAGTCTATAGTCTAGTCTATAGTCTAGTCTATAGTCTAGTCTATAGTCTAGTCTATAGTCTAGTCTATAGTCTAGTCTATAGTCTAGTCTATAGTCTAGTCTATAGTCTAGTCTATAGCTAGTCTAGTCTATAGTCTAGTCTAGTCTATAGTCTAGTCTAGTCTAGTTATATAGTCCAGTCTATAGTCTAGTCTATAGTCTAGTCTATAGTCTAGTCTATAGTCTAGTCTATAGTCTAGTCTATAGTCTAGTCTATAGTCTAGTCTATAGTCTAGTCTATAGTCTAGTCTATAGTCTAGTCTATAGTCTAGTCTATAGTCTAGTTTCTAGTCTAGTCTATAGTCTAGTCTATAGTCTAGTTTCTAGTCTAGTCTATAGTCTAGTCTATAGTCTAGTCTATAGTCTAGTCTATAGTCTAGTCTAGTCTATAGTCTAGTCTATAGTCTAGTCTATAGTTTAGTCTATAGTTTAGTCTATAGTCTAGTCTATAGTCTAGTCTATAGTCTAGTCTATAGTCTAGTCTATAGTCTAGTCTATAGTCTAGTCTATAGTCTAGTCTATAGTCTAGTTTCTAGTCTAGTCTATAGTCTAGTTTCTAGTCTAGTCTATAGTCTAGTCTATAGTCTAGTCTATAGTCTAGTCTATAGTCTAGTCTATAGTCTAGTCTATAGTCTAGTCTATAGTTTAGTCTATAGTTTAGTCTATAGTCTAGTCTATAGTCTAGTCTATAGTCTAGTCTATAGTCTAGTCTATAGTCTAGTCTATAGTCTAGTCTATAGTCTAGTCTATAGTCTAGTCTATAGTCTAGTCTACAGTCTAGTCTTTAGTCTAGTCTATAGTCTAGTCTATAGTCTAGTCTATAGTCTAGTCTATAGTCTAGTCTATAGTCTAGTCTATAGTCTAGTCTATAGTCTAGTCTATAGTCTAGTCTATAGTCTAGTCTATAGTCTAGTCTATAGTCTAGTCTATAGGTCTAGTCTATAGTCTAGTCTATAGTCTAGTCTATAGTCTAGTCTATAGTCTAGTCTATAGTCTAGTCTATAGTCTAGTCTATAGTCTAGTCTATAGTCTAGTCTATAGTCTAGTCTATAGTCTAGTCTATAGTCTAGTCTATAGTCTAGTCTATAGTCTAGTCTATAGTCTAGTCTATAGTCTAGTCTATAGTCTAGTCTATAGTCTAGTCTATAGTCTAGTCTATAGTCTAGTCTATAGTCTAGTCTATAGTCTAGTCTATAGTCTAGTCTATAGTCTAGTCTATAGTCTAGTCTATAGTCTAGTCTATAGTCTAGTCTATAGTCTAGTCTATAGTCTAGTCTATAGTCTATTCTATAGTCTAGTCTATAGTCTAGTCTAGTCTATAGTCTAGTCTATAGTCTAGTCTATAGTCTAGTCTATAGTCTAGTCTATAGTCTAGTCTATAGTCTAGTCTATAGTCTAGTCTATAGTCTAGTCTATAGTCTAGTCTATAGTCTAGTCTATAGTCTAGTATATATGTAGTTTAGTCTATAGTCTAGTATATATGTAGTTTAGTCTATAGTTTAGTCTATAGTCTAGTCTATAGTCTAGTCTTTAGTTTAGTCTATAGTTTAGTCTATGGTCTAGTCTATAGTCTAGTCTATAGTCTAGTCTATGGTTAAGTCTATAGTCTAGTCTACAGTCTAGTAGTCTAGTCTATAGTCTAGTCTATAGTCTAGTCTATAGTCTAGTCTACAGTCTAGTAGTCTAGTCTAGTCTATAGTCTAGTCTATAATCTAGTCTACAGTCTAGTCTATAGTTTAGTCTATGGTCAAGCCTATAGTCTAGTCTATAGTCTAGTCTATGGTTAAGTCTATAGTCTAGTCTATAGTCTAGTCTATAGTCTAGTCTATAGTCTAGTCTATAGTCTAGTCTATAGTCTAGTCTATAGTCTAGTCTATAGTCTAGTCTGCAGTCTAGTCTAGTCTTTAGTCTAGTATCATCAAAAACGAAACTGCACCTTCATATTATTATTCCCATCAGCCTCTCCCAAAAAAGCCAAAAATTCAAGCAAAACACGGAAATAATTTTATTTTCGTGCAGGGAATTCTGTGACAGCTCAATAGAATCTTTGCTAGACTTATGAAGAGTAAATACCGCTAATATTAACCCTTTTCATTTTTAGAAAATGATCTAGTTGATAAAAAGTTTGGGAAAAACTAGATATAAATTGCACAAATGTACTTCCTGTCCAGAAACTCGTTTAAGGAAAAAACATGTATACATTCTATATAGTGATGTAGAACTATTGGATGTACAACTAATAAGAAACTACAACATCATTGTTGGGATCGTAAATATTAAGAGAAAAAAATATGTAAATGAAATCAATTAATTACCTTTCTTTAATCATAAATCAACTTATAACGACGACTTTGCGGGATACGCAGAGTTTGCTACCAAGTTATTAAATTGTTATTTTGCTGTTGTTGTTTTTGTTAGTAAACAACGGGATGTTGTTCAACATTAGCGGGCATATGTTGCAATTGTTGCATGGTGGCACGGGCCAAAGCTTCCTGATCGGTTTGTATTAAAGCGATTGGCACTTGTGGTGGTGGTTGCTGCTGTTGGGTTTGAGTTTGTTGTTGTTGAGATGGTTGCTGTTGTTGTTGTTGCTGCTGCTGTTGGTGGGCAGCTGCCACAACAGTAACATTTGAAGCCGTTTGTTGTTGTTGATGATGAGCTTGCTGTTGGGATTGTTGCTGCTGCTGTTGATGATGATGTTGTTGCTGTTGTTGGCGTTGCTGCTCCTGATGTTGTTGTTGCTGCTGTTGTTGTTGTATCTGTTGATGAGCTGCTGCTGCAGCTGCTTGTTGTATTGACAACTGCAATAATTGATTTTGCTGATGTTGTTGCTGCTGTTGTAAAACTTGTTGATGAGCTGTCACCTGCTGTTGTTGCTGCTGCTGCTGCTGTTGTTGGTGTGTTGTTACAACTTGTTGTTGTTGCTGTTGTTGTAATTGCTGTTGCTGTACTTGCGGCTGTGTGGTTTGTTTTTGTGCAGCATGCGATGTTATAGTTGACGTTACCATCGGTGTCAAACCCGTTGTTAATTGTACAGTATTTGCTGTGGCTCCTGCTGTTATTTGTTGTATGGTGTGCATGGTTGGAGCTGAAGTTTGTAGAGGATCTAATGTAAGTGAAATTAATTAAAAAAAGATATATTATGAATTGTTCAGGTATTTTTTTACTTTAAGAAGATTATTTTTTGAATTATAGTGTTACATATTTTCAAAAGATAATTCAATATTATAATCTATAGAGGAGCCTGTATACTAGTCTATTCTATGAACTTGTCTAATGACTATTATATCTGTGGGCTAGTCTACAGACTAATGTATTGATAAGTATATGGACTAGACTGTTGAATATTAAATGGACAGGTCTACGGACTAGTATGTGGATTCGTATATTGACTACTGACCAGTCTATTGACTAGTAAATATACTAGTCTCTTGACTATTCTATTGATTAATCATAGAATTATTCTATTGATTAATCTTAGAATTATTCTATTGTCTGTCAAAAAATACTAAATTTTTCGTCTTATCTATGTGTAATTCTGCTTATAATTAAAATGAATTATTTCTCACTTTAACTACTTACTTAATTCACTAATAACTGGTTTAATTTCCTGTTTAATTTGGGGCAAAACTCCTGCTGGTATAACTGGATGTGGCACTGGGGGTGGTGGCATTGGAGCATTTGGATGATTCATTTTCATGTGACGTTTTAAATTTCCTCTTTCTACAAATGCTTTGCTGCATAAAGTACAGGCATGCGGTTTCTCACCCGAGTGAGAGCGCATATGTGATACCAAATGTCCTGCAAAACAAATGAAATTATATTTGAACAATTGAATACTAAGGAAATTTATTATAAATATGGCAATTTTTTTATTCCATACCTTTGCAAATAAATGTTTTGGGACATTTTTCACATGAAAATGGTCTTTCCATTTCCTGACCCTTGGTATGACTACGTTGATGGAAGAGTAAATTACCCTTGAGTGGAAATGATTTTCCACATGTTTCACATGCAAATGGCCGATCACCAGTATGGCAGCGTGACATATGATTTATCAAATGTTCTTTGCGCGTAAATGGTTTATTACAGACATTACAACAATGCGGATTATCACTTGAATGTTGACGCATATGATTGTTGAGATGTTCTTTGCGCGTAAATGTTTTCTGACAATATTCACACTTGTGCGGTGAATCACCGGTATGTAAACGTATGTGATTCGTTAGATGTTCTTTACGCGTAAAAGTCTTTTTGCAATAGCTGCAACGATGCGGTGATTCACCAGTATGTTGGCGTACATGATTCGTTAAGTGTTCTTTGCGCGTAAAGGTTTTCGTACAGAATGTACATTTGTGTGGTGATTCGCCAGTATGTTGACGTACATGATTGACCATGTGATCTTTACGCGTAAAGGCTTTGGTGCAATAAGTGCACTTAAACGGTGTCTCACCAGTATGTTGACGTATGTGATTGACCAAATGTTCTTTGCGCGTAAACGTTTTCATACAATATGTACAACGATGCGGTGATTCGCCAGTATGTTGACGTACATGATTCAATAAATGTTCTTTACGCGTAAACGTTTTCGAACAGAAATCACAGCGATGAGGAGTTTCTCCTAAAGAAAAGAAAAAGAATTTAATAAATACATATGTAAGAAATTAAAAACTTATGTCTATTAACTAACCTGTATGCCATAATATGTGATTAGTAAAATGCTCCTTACGACTAAAACTTTTACCACAAATTTCGCAACGAAATGGTGTATCATTTGTATGCGAACGCATATGATTTGCTAAATGTTCTTTACGTGTATACTTTTTACCACATACCTCACATTGATGTGGTGTTTGACCTGAAATTTAAGGGACATTAAGAATTTCGACTTTTACAATAAATTCAGTAGTAATTTTACCAGTGTGCCACATATAATGATTAACATAATGCTCCTTGCGCGTAAATGATTTCTTACAGATTTCGCAACGATGCGGTGTCTCACCCGTATGCTTACGCACATGATTGACCATGTGTTCTTTGCGTGTAAATGTTTTAGCACAATACTGACACCGAAACGGTGTCTCGCCGGTGTGCGAACGAAAATGATTTTCCAAATGTTCTTTGCGGGCAAAGGTTTTCTGACAAATGGTACAGGCAAAAGGCTTGTCCGTTGAATGGCGTTTCATGTGACGTTCCAAAGAGGCATTGTTGGCAAAAACATTGAAACACACTAAACAGGTAAACATTGGTCCACCAATATGAATCTTTCCATGACGTGTAAGATCCTGAGACGTAAAGAAACCCTGACCACAGACTTGACAATTGAAAGGTTTGCGTTCCGTGTGGTAGCGACGATGTACGATTAATTGATAGCGAAAGGCAAACATTTTACCGCATATATCGCAAACATGTTCACCAGTTGACACTACTGTGCCGTCAGGTGCTAAGGTGACTGTATTTTGGTCTACATTGGTAATACCACCTTCCATTTTCGGCATTAGCAAGCCACCGGCAGTAACACCAGCAGTCGTCGCTGTAGCTGTTGCTGCAGTGTTGGCATTAGTAGCAATGGCTGTTGTTAAGTTAGCCGCTGTACTAGTGGTAGCGACCACACCTCCCGTAACAACTGTACTAGTGCTGGTGGACTCTGTTATGGGTACACTGTTGGTGACCACAGTCACACCTCCTGTCGTATTATTAACATCTGCCGCACTAGTTGTAGTGGCTGAAACAGCGGCAGCAATATTGCTATTTGCCGTAGCCGGTAAGGAGGCATGTGCTGCTGCCAATGGATGATTCATGACATCACCATGTAATTTACCAAATACCTCATGATAGGTAAATAGTTGAGATATATCTTCGATATTAACTTTATACATTTCAATACCAGGATGTAATTTTCCACTCATGACCACGCTACCATCATCTTTAATTTCAGTTTTAGGTGCACCTAAAGTAATAGTAGTAGCTCCCGAGGTAGCCGGTGTGCCAGATGTTGCAGCAGATGATATATGCTGCATAATAATCTGTTGATTGGTGGCAGTTATTTTGCCATTTGCAAAAGGTTTCTCATCTTTTATGGCATCACTTGTTTGTAAAACAGCCACATGTTGTTGTTGCTGTTGTTGGTTCATCTGTTGTTGTTGCTGTTGACGATTATCCTCAGCATTATTTAAGGCTTAAGGAAAGAACAATTAGAAAAGGATAAAAAGCATATATTTTGTCTAAGAAAACCTACCATGAACATGCAACTGTTGTTGCTGTTGCTGCTGATGTTCAGCTACATGTCTTTGCTGCTGCTGTTGTTGTTGTTGCTGCTGCTGAGCCTGGGTTGTTATAATAGTGCCATTTGGCAATTGTTGTCCTATACCCGCTTGCGATAACATATGAGTTGGTGGTATTTGCAGTGTTCCTGCACTGCTAGAAACTGTTTCAGTTTTTGTTACCACAGTTGGGCTGCCTGCAGTTGTGGCTATAGCACGCACTAATGTTGATGAAGGCACTCCTGCTATAGATGTTTGGGTGTGATTAACACCTGCCTCGTTATATTGAGCCGCTTGACCAGGCGCTCCTTGAAACAAGTTTGTCACAACCCAATATTTACCCAACTATAAGGAGAGAGAGAACGAGGAATTTATAAATATATAGTTTTTATCAATGAACTAGTTGTAGTTTTATATTATTGGTTTTTATAGTTTATGGACTAGTCCACAGACAAATCAATATGCTAGTCCAGTCTATTGACTAGTCAATAGACCTATGATTAGCGGCAACAATAGTATGTTAATAGTATGTTGACTAATCTATTAAAGAGTCAAAATACTACAGACAAGTTAATAGAAGCCTACTGTCTAGTCAATTGACTAGTTTGTGGACTAGTTTTATGACACACTAAATATGAGTCCATAGACTAGTCTATGAAATAGTATATTTGACTATTGAAGTGTCAAAACACTAGTCAATAGACTAGTCCACAAACTAGTGAAAAGTCTAGTCATTATTAGAATACTCAATAGACTACTCCATTAGTAAATAGACTAGTCTGTGACCGTGAACCTTAAGTTTTATGATACCTTAATAAACTAGTCTATTGTGGCCGCGATCCTTAAGTAAACTAGTCAAAAAACTAGTCCACAGACTAGTCCATGGACTACTCTACTGACTGGTCTACTCTCCGGTCTACTGACTGGTCTATTAACTAGACTGTAGACAAGTTTTATGATACATCAAAAGACTAGTCTATTGTGACCGTGATCTTTAAGACTATTGATCGGTCTAGTACTTATATTAATATTCTCAGGAAACTGAAAGTTATAATTCCTTTCATAATAATTTTTTCTTAAACATATAAATCAGTTAAATAGGAGAACAATACTTTAATGTTTTTTGATTATTAAACTAAATTTAAATATTTTTTTATTGTCTTTTCTATATCACAAACAATGTGTGTGTGTGGATTCTCTGATGATTATACATATATCATATAAAATGATGTTCTTTTTAACATTACATATTATGAGAGAAAAAGTATCTTATATTTAGATCTTACATTTTGTGGATTATTGGCTAAAATTGTTCCTGTTGTTGGCGGTGTTGGAGTAGTATGACCAGAACTACTAAGCAACAAAGGCGAACCAGAACCTTGATTCAAATGATGGTGATGATGTACGTGATGTTGATGGTGCTGATGATGATGCAGCAAATGTGTATCATGTGCAGACACTAAAGTAGTGCTCATGGGCACAACAATTGGTCCTGAAGCCACATCCCCAGTTGATAGTGGTGGTGGTGGTGGTGCTGTTGTAGTCGTTAGATTTGTAGAAGTTATAGTTGGTTGGTGTTGTGCTATAACATTTGTTGATGGCGATGCTGATGTTGTCGCTGTTGTTGAGGCTAGTGTTAAGGATATTGGTGTTAAGTGGTTGATACCACCATCACCAACACTTTGGCTACCATTAACATTTGATGTAGACATATAGAGTGGAGGTGTATGATTCGTTGCTTGGACAACAGTTAAAATATCACGCGACTGTAAGATTTTTATGAATATTGTTTTCCATACAAAATGTATTTGTTCATAATTTTTAAAAATTCTTTATTTTCAATTTAAATATTAGTTTAAACAACGACAAATTCAAATGATTTTTTATGTTATGTTTTGTGGTTAAAAAATATGTTAAGCATGTTGTGACAACAATATACATCTTATGGTTCGGTTACTTTTTATTATTTTTCTTTATAAAAATTAGATTTTCTTGCTGAGTATGTGCTCGTAAATATGTAAGTAATTAATTATTTATTATGCGATGTAAATGGTTTTAGTATATAAAGTGCATATTAATTGAAAACTAATGTACAAATTTTATACTATATGTATACACAAAAGGTAATGGTATGGAAAAAGTGTATGTGTGCTTTGTAATCGAAAATGTCGTGAGTTTTATGTATATGTTCAGTATTGAATCGAAAGTTTGATTTATTATTTCTATTATATAACATTACAGGTCATATAGGGCAAACATAGATAATATAATAACTTCAACGTTGTTTTGCAGTTAAGGAGTGTCCTTTTTATAATAGATGAATTTTAACTAAATTGCCGATTTTTAAGGAATTTTCGAAATATATGTTTATATGAAAACTATGAAGAAAGGAATTCTTAAATCAATTTATATGGGAGCTATAACAAAAAAGTTCACCGATCTGCAGACAATTTTGAAATAATAGATCGATTTCAATATGGGATTTCCACAAACTGTACTAATCCTATACATAAAAAGTGGGGGGAATGGCTATTGATTAGTTTATTGACTAGTCTATGAAATATTCTATTGTCGGTGGAATAGTCAATGGACTAGACTATGGAATAGCCTATGGGCAATCTATTGTGACCACGAACCTTAACTCTAGATAAGTCTTATCTTGTCCATAGTTTAGTCTATAGTCTAATCTATAATCTAGTCTATAGTCTAGTGTATAGTCTTGTATATAGTCTAGTCAATATAGTCTATAGTCTAGTCTATAGTCTAGTCTATAGTCTAGTCTATAGTCTAGTCTATAGTCTAGTCTATAGTCTAGTCTATAGTCTAGTCTATACTAGTCTATAGTCTAGTCTATAGTCTAGTCTATAGTAGTATAGTCTAGTCTATAGTCTAGTCTATAGTCTAGTCTATAGTCTAGTCTATAGTCTAGTCTATAGTCTAGTCTATAGTCTAGTCTATAGTCTAGTCTATAGTCTAGTCTATAGTCTAGTCTATAGTCTAGTCTATAGTCTAGTCTATAGTCTAGTCTATAGTCTAGTCTATAGTCTAGTCTATAGTCTAGTCTATAGTCTAGTCTATAGTCTAGTCTATAGTCTAGTCTATAGTCTAGTCTATAGTCTAGTCTATAGTCTAGTCTATAGTCTAGTCTATAGTCTAGTCTATAGTCTAGTCTATAGTCTAGTCTATAGTCTAGTCTATAGTCTAGTCTATAGTCTAGTCTATAGTCTAGTCTATAGTCTAGTCTATAGTCTAGTCTAGTCTATAGTCTAGTCTATAGTCTAGTCTATAGTCTAGTCTATAGTCTAGTCTATAGTCTAGTCTATAGTCTAGTCTATAGTCTAGTCTATAGTCTAGTCTATAGTCTAGTCTATAGTCTAGTCTATAGTCTAGTCTAGTCTATAGTCTAGTCTAGTCTAGTCTATAGTCTAGTCTAGTCTATAGTCTAGTCTAGTCTATAGTCTAGTCTATAGTCTAGGCTATAGTCTAGTCTATAGTCTAGTCTATAGTCTAGGCTATAGTCTAGTCTATAGTCTAGTCTATAGTCTAGTCTATAGTCTAGTCTATAGTCTAGTCTATAGTCTAGTCTATAGTCTAGTCTATAGTCTAGTCTATAGTCAAGTCTATAGTCTAGTCTATAGTCTAGTCTAGTCTATAGTCTAGTCTATAGTCTAGTCTATAGTCTAGTCTATAGTCTAGTCTATAGTCTAGTCTATAGTCTAGTCTATAGTCTAGTCTATAGTCTAGTCTATAGTCTAGTCTATAGTCTAGTCTATAGTCTAGTCTATAGTCTAGTCTATAGTCTAGTCTATAGTCTAGTCTATAGTCTAGTCTATAAGTCCTAGTCTATAGTCTAGTCTATAGTCTAGTCTATAGTCTAGTCTTAGTCTAGTCTATAGTCTAGTCTATAGTCTAGTCTATAGTCTAGTCCTATAGTCTAGTCTATAGTCTAGTCTATAGTCTAGTCTATAGTCTAGTCTATAGTCTAGTCTAGAGTCTAGTCTATAGTCTAGTCTATAGTCTATCTATAGTCTAGTCTATAGTCTAGTCTATAGTCTAGTCTATAGTCTAGTCTATAGTCTAGTCTATAGTCTAGTCTATAGTCTAGTCTATAGTCTAGTCTAGTCATCCTATAGTCTAGTCTATAGTCTAGTCTATAGTCTAGTCCTATAGTCTAGTCTATAGTCTAGTCTATATGTCTAGTCTATAGTCTAGTCTATTGTCTAGTCTATAGTCTAGTCTATTGTCCTAGTCTTAGTCTATAGTCTAGTCTTAGTCTAGCTATAGTCTAGTCTATAGTCGAGTCCTATAGTCTAGTCTATAGTCTAGTCTACAGTCTAGTCTACAGTCTAGTCTATAGTCCTAGTCTACAGTCTAGTCTACAGTCTAGTCTATAGTCTAGCATTTAGTGTAGTCTATATTCTAATCTATAGTCCAGTCTATATTCTAGTCTATAGTCCAGTCTAGTCTACAGTATAGCCTTTAGTGTAGTCTATAGTCTAGACTATAGTATTGTCTATAGTCTACTCTATAGTGTAATCTATAGTCTAGGCTATAGTCTTGTATATAGTCTAGTCCATAGTTTAGTCAATAGTCTAGTCTATAGTATTGTCTGCAGTGTAGTATATAGTTTACTCTATAGTCTAGTCCATAGTCTATAGTCTTATCTATAGACTTGTCTATAGTCTAGTCTATAGTCTAGTCTTCAGTCTAGTTTATAGTCTAGTCTATAATATAGTCTATATCCTTGTCTATAGCCTTGTCTATGGTCTGGACTATAGTCAGAACTATATTCTAATCTCTAGTCTGTACTATAGCCTAGTCTATGGTCTGGAAAATAACGTAGTCTATAGTCCGGACTGTAGTCTAATTGATAGTCTGGAACTAGTCTGGTCTATATTTTTAACTAAAGTTTATTCAATAATTAAGCAACATACGGACATAATTCCAGTTTCAATGGAATTCTGTAATAGGCCTGTAAATCTAAGCAATTTACTGAATACTGGGGATAACTTTTAAAATTTAACATTTGTTTCAATATATATTTTTTTAATTTTACAAAATTTGTCTCTAAATTAGAACAGTAGTTTAAAATTATCTAAGAAATCTTAAAGCTAATTATGGATACAATAAATAATGCATTTTTTTATTCCTCACATACACACACACATTATTTGTGAAATAACACTTAATTAAGAACAATCTATAATTTATAATCAATGAAGATGATGATGTTAATGAATACATATTTAATAAATATAATATATATTACATACATTTTGTTGAAATGAACATTTAAATACGTTGAAAGCTAAACACATAGTAGTAGTCAAACTTATGAATTTATAAATAAAATGCAATGATTATTGAAATTCACACTTAAACTAATGAGAATTAATAGATGTCAATACATACAATAACTACGTATTTATCTCCTTATACATATATATAAAACTATTTACTTAGGTATGTACATATTTATATGTGGAAAAAATATTCCCCACCCACTGCTACAAACTCAACTCAACATGTTAATCGATTTTAATTTCTTTATAGTAAGAAGGCTTCATTGTTTTAAATCATTCAATATGATTCCTCCTACATTCCCACAATCTCATAACTCATTCTCTGTTTAACTTAGAAATGTTTCGAAAGTTTTATGTACATACATACACACATATGTATGTAAAATTGCCATATGTTTTCTTTTCTAAGGATAATGTTCCCATTTAGTTGATTATATACAAACAATTATATTAAAAACTATTTTAATAAAGTATGTACACATAACACATTTTCATTAGCATTTCGTTTTATTTACTATGTATTTAAAAATATTGCAAAGTACATACTTAAACAAACATTTATGTAAGTGAGTATATGCACATAATATGTAGATACATATCTAGATTAAAAAATCGTACACTTATATGCTGTTTAAAACTAGAAAACGTTTATTTTATTAATAAGGGAGAGTTTGATTTATCGATCTATTGCGATTGGTAGAAAAATTATGTTTCTTAAAACAACTGAAAACAAAACCTGTCAATAGGAAAAATATAGTTATTTGTACAGTCTGGACCTGTAGCCTATACTCTAGCCTATATTCTGGACTATAGTCTAGTCAATAGCCTGTACTATAGTCAAGTCTGGACTATAGACTAGTGAATAATCTGGACTATAATTCTAATTTATAGAGTAGTCGATAGTGTATTCTATAGTCTAGTCTATAGTTTAGTCTGTAGTCTAGTCTATAGTCTAGTCTATAGTCTAGTCTATAGTCTAGTCTATAGTCTAGTCTATAGTCTAGTCTATAGTCTAGTCTGTAGTCTAGTCTATAGTCTAGTCTGTAGTCTAGTCTATAGTCTAGTCTATAGTCTAGTAGTCTAGTCTATAGTCTAGTCTATAGTCTAGTCTAGTCTATAGTCTAGTCTATAGTCTAGTCTATAGTCTAGTCTGTAGTCTAGTCTATAGTCTAGTCTATAGTCTAGTCTATAGTCTAGTCTATAGTCTAGTGTATAGTCTAGTCTATAGTCTAGTCTATAGTCTAGTCTATAGTCTAGTCTATAGTCTAGTCTATAGTCTAGTCTATAGTCTAGTCTATAGTCTAGTCTATAGTCTAGTCTATAGTCTAGTCTATGGTCTAGTCTATAGTCTAGTCTATAGTCTAGTCCATAGTCTAGTCCATAGTCTAGTCTATAGTCTAATCTATAGTCTAGTCTATAGTCTAATCTATAGTCTAGTCTATAGTCTAGTCTATAGTCTAGTCTATAGTCTAGTCTATAGTCTAGTCTATAGTCTAGTCTATAGTCTAGTCTATAGTCTAGTCTATAGTCTAGTCTATAGTCTAGTCTATAGTCTAGTCTATAGTCTAGTCTATAGTCTAGTCTATAGTCTAGTCTATAGTCTAGTCTATAGTCTAGTCTATAGTCTAGTCTATAGTCTAGTCTATAGTCTAGTCTATAGTCTAGTCTATAGTCTAGTCTATAGTCTAGTCTATAGTCTAGTCTATAGTCTAGTCTATAGTCTAGTCTATAGTCTAGTCTATAGTCTAGTCTATAGTCTAGTCCATAGTCTAGTCCATAGTCTAGTCTATAGTCTAATCTATAGTCTAGTCTATAGTCTAGTCTAGTCTATAGTCTAGTCTATAGTCTAGTCTAGTCTATAGTCTAGTCTATAGTCTAGTCTATAGTCTAGTCATAGTCTAGTCTATAGTCTAGTCTAGTCTATAGTCTAGTTTATAGTCTAGTCTATAGTCTTGTCTATAGTCTAGTCTATAGTCTAGTCTATAGTCTAGTCTATAGTCTAGTCTATAGTCTAGTCTATAGTCTAGTCTATAGTCTAGTCTATAGTCTAGTCTATAGTCTAGTCTATAGTCTAGTCTATAGTCTAGCCTATAGTCTAGTCTATAGTCTAGTAGTCTAGTCTATAGTCTAGTCTATAGTCTAGTCTATAGTCTAGTCTATAGTCTAGTCTATAGTCTAGTCTATAGTCTAGTCTATAGTCTAGTCTATAGTCTAGTCTATAGTCTAGTCTATAGTCTAGTCTATAGTCTAGTCTATAGTCTAGTCTATAGTCTAGTCTATAGTCTAGTCTATAGTCTAGTCTATAGTCTAGTCTATAGTCTAGTCTAGTCTATAGTCTAGTCTATAGTCTAGTATATAGTCTAGTCTATAGTCTAGTCTATAGTCTAGTCTATAGTCTAGTCTATAGTCTAGTCTATAGTCTAGTCTATAGTCTAGTATAGTCTAGTCTGTAGTCTAGCCTATAGTCTATCCTATAGTCTAGCCTATAGTCTAGTCTATAGTCTAGTCTATAGTCTAGTCTATAATCTAGTCTTTAGGCTAGTTTATAGTCTGGTCTATAGGCTAGTCTTATAGTCTAGTCTATAGGCTAGTCTTATAGTCTAGTATACTGTCTGATCTATAGTATAACCTATTATATAAACTAGAGTGTATTGTACAGTCTAATATATAGTCTATATTCTAGTCTAGGTCTGATCTATAGACTAGTCTATAGTATATAGTCTAATCTATAGCCTAGTCTACTATATACATATGTATGTACTATAGCCTAGTCTATAGTCCGACTATAGTCTAGAATATAATAAAGTCTATAGTTTGGTCTACAGTCTATTCTATAATTTAGACTATAGACTACTCTATAGTATGTACTACAATCTAGTCTAAACGCTGACAACTCTAATAATAAAGTCCGTTTCAGGAGAAATTTTTGAAATAGAACCCATTAATAAAAAGTCATTCAGGGTTAGAATCGAATATATATACAGAAATATTTTACATAAATGAACAAAAAGTTCTAACTTTGCCAAAAAAGATAAATTCCAATTTACTTTCTGATCTTCATAATATCGAATTATTATTGACTTTAGATATTATAGTACCTCTAATTAATGATAAATTATATTTCGCAATCTTTCCTTACCTATAATATTAGACATTTCATTTAATTTTACTTAATGTAAGTAAATTAATTTTAAATTTAATTATAAAAGTCAAAAAGTTAATAAAAAGTCTATGTTTGAATGCTATAACAATATGAATATTCAAATTAAGAAATATTTATGTATGCATGTGAACGACACATTCTTTTTTACAAAATATATTATATAAATTTTAAACACAAAATGAATTAATGATTTTATATGTATGAGATTAAAGAGAGTGAGTAAGTAGTATATATGAAAATTGTTTAAAATTTTACCTCATTTAATTGGGATTGTTGCTGCTGCTGCTGTTGTTGTTGCTGTTGTAAAGGCGAATGACGATTTTGTTGTTGTTGCTGCTGCTGTTGCGGATCATAGCCATTTGATGTTGCAACTGCTGAAATAGTTGTTGTTGTAGTATTTGATAATGTTGCTGCTGTTGCCACTGTTGTTGACTCACCAGGAGTTGTTGCATTAGCAATTGCATTATCAGTATTCATTTTTTAAATAACAGCAACTTAGTTAAAGTTGGCAACATTGTTATTGCAACTAACAGGTTTTGCTAAAAAAAAAAAATAAAATATAAATTAACTATGTATTTTTAAATATTACGATTATATTAAAAATATAATAAAAAAATAAAATAATCAATCAATTATTTCATCTATTATTTTTTATAATATTCACAAATTTTTCAATATTCTAATTGAATGAGCACAATTGTATGCTCCAATACATTTTAACTTTTACATTAATCACATTTTTTTTTGTTTTGTTTAATTTGTTATTTTCTATCTCATTTTTACTTAAATACAGCTTTTGTAACATGATTTTTATTTGTTTAATAACTCACTCTTATGATAGAGTCATTTAGTTGCAATTTACAGTGGAATGAACATATTTAAACAAGTAAGAATGTATAGTCGGATATGGCCGACCATTTGATGAGCTACACCAGTGAGTAAGTAGTATGTTAAAAATGTGGGATTTAGGTTTATCAGGTGCAGCAACACACTTGTGTTCAAAGGTCCCCTTGTGCTAGCCTGTAAGAAAATGGAGAAAAAAATACATAGGAAAAAGAGGAGCTAACAATGTGAAAGGGCAATCCAAAAATATAGAAAGATAGTATGATTATTATCTGATTAATATGATTATTATCACACCCATTTAGATGCATTTAGAAACGCAATCATACCATCTAATTGAATGTTCGCAAGATCTGAGTACAAGGTCGTCAACAGTATTCGTTTCCAACCCACACACAGAGCAGTATAATCACATAAGAGATGTGTAACCGTTTCCTCCTCAACTTCATTCTGACAGCTCCCACAGATCCCTTTATGCCCAATCTACAATGATCTTCATTGACTAATATCAAGATACTTAACTGAGACTTTTGTAGACCTATAAGATAAGATGATTTAATTCAACAGCAACACATTGCCAATTACCTTTACCCGTATAATGGTTATAATCGAATGTCTCGCTATCTCATTTAGAAAAGTCCGACATTCGTGTACTGGTTTAGATGTGGAGTTCACACCGATTAGAGTCTATAATCTTGACTATAGAGCTGTCTATAGTCTTGACTATAGAGCTGTCTATAGTCTTGACTATAGATAAGTCTACAGTCTTGACTATAGATCAGTCTATAGTCTTGACTATAGATCAGTCTACAGTCTTGACTATAGATCAGTCTATAGTCTTGACTATAGAGCTGCATATGTCTTGACTATAGATCAGTATAGTCTTGACTATAGAGCTGTCTATAGTCTTGACTATAGAACTGTCTATAGTCTTGACTGTAGAGCTTTCTATAGTTTTGACTATAGAGCTGTCTATAGTCTTGACTATAGAACTGTCTATAGTCTTGACTATAGAACTGTCTATAGTCTTGACTATATAGCTGTCTATATTCTTGACTATTAGCTGTCTATAATCTTGACTATGTATAAGTCTTGACTATGGATCTGTATATAGTCTTGACTATAGACCTGTATATACATCAGTCATGGGCAAACACATACCACCATGTGTATATTTGTGTGCGTTAAGCAGCAGAGAGATGACTGCACGTTATAACAAAATGGTGGTACACTGAGAAAAGTTTTGAAATTTGTTTTCTATTGCAAATACTTTTTACGACGAGAAAAACTCATGAACTTTTGGGCATTTTAAACAAAAATGGAATAAAGGGAAAGAGTTTTTCATTTAAGAAAAGTAGTAGTATTTTTAAAAAGTAGTATTAAATAAAACTACTGAAATATCATTAAGAAAATCACGACTTTCTATTCGATTTCGAACTTTTAAGGGATATTACCGAGATATTAACTGAACTTAATTTAAAGTTCAACTAATCTATCCAAATCAATGTTTCCTTTATATTCCTTAATACGCAATAAGTCACCAATGTGTTGATCGGTTAACCTTTTAATTGCAACAACTTTACTTTTCTGTCATGTCCCCTAAGGTCATTTAAGGGTCCATGGCAAGTTTCATAATGCCTTTTCAAAAAAAATAAAGCTTTTCTACATATAATTTTATAACATACGACGCATTGTGCCTCACCGTCCATGTTTTCTATAAAAAAGAAATCATTTTCCCAATTTATATCAAACATTTTGCTAGGTGTAATAAAAGAGAAAAAATCATAAGCATAAAAAAATCCGCAACGTGATCTTGCTTCTACAAAAGCTGAACAGCAACTGATTTGATTTTGATCTCTGAGATCGTAACAAAGCAACAAACAAGTGGCCATTTTAGTAAAACACAGACACACTAATACACACAAGCTTATAGTGTAGGTGTGTCAACAAAGCGTCAGCAGAATTTCTTGGCCTATGCACGCGTGCATTAGAATTTCAGTTTTGCTCGTGACTGATATACATACATATATATGAATTTCTAGAAAATCGGTGGAAGGACACACAAACCACTCATACATCCTAAAACATAAAGTCTAAATTTTTCATCAGAATACATTCAAAGTAAGAATAAGTATGTTTGATAGCATAGGTATTTAACAAAAATCCTGAATATATGTATAAAAAAACCGGTGCAAGGACTCGCCCATCTCCCATATATTCGACGGTGTAACTAAAGTTTTCATCAGAATACATCCGATATTAGATTGTATGTGTTTGGCATACAAAAATTTGAAAAAAAAGTCGAAACACTGATACTGACATAATGGACTTTCGGATGGCATACAACATTTTATAAATAAGATTGTCTTGGCTCTGTTATAACATCTCAAAAAGCCCCCCCAAAAGTGGTGTTTTTCCAGATTTCAGGAGACGATATCTCTATTATGTTCTGAATACATTCAATATTAGATTATATGTGTTTGATAAAATAACATAGGCCGACAAAATTTCGGAGACTGACAGAATGGACTTTCAGATGGCATACAATATTTTATAAATAAAAATAACGCCTTTTTTCAAGTTTCAGGACACGATATCTCTATATTATACTGAGGTCAGATTCGTATTCAGCGCAAGTATAATTTGGCCTCTGTGTTAGCAATTTGTCAACCAGTGCAAGAACAGTAGGCAAGCGGTACCATATAACATTAATCGGTTCAAAATAAGTTCAAAATTATAAAGCTTTAAAATTCGCAAAATTTATTTAAAAAACCAAAAACCACTGTACCTAAACCTAATGAGAATTATTGCAATTGTATCGGTTAAAAGTGCAGTAAAATGAAACGATATACATAAACACTCTATAGCTTTAACATAGGCATATAACGATAACACACAATTCATTTTTGTTGTCGTTGTTGTTGTTTTAAAACATATTCATTAGTTCAGTTCAGTTTACTTCATAATATCTTCCTTCTTCTCCTCTCATCTTCCTCAGCACTTAGTATACCACACCACCATCAATCTATCTATACTCTATCGTTCTTTTATAATTTACTTCATATATTGTATTTTATTTATTTCCATTGAATTTCAAACAAGAAGTGAAAAAAATAAAAAATAATAAAAATAAAAAAAAGAAAACAACACAAAGATTTCGTTTCACTCTTGCCAATGCCGCCGCCTAAAGCTAAAATAAAAATAAAAGCACAGAACAGAAGAAAAAAAAAAAAAAAAAAAAAAACATTATTCTTCCACATTATATTGGCTGCTTGGTTGGCTGACAGTAAATGAGTGAGTGAAATGTTTGTTTGTGTATGGAACTAGTCCCCCCACAAGAAAATCGTGAGACGTTTGTTTAAAAAATGCGCTCCAAAATTATACAGACAGACAGACTGACAAACAGAAATAAAGAAAGAAAAAACAACAACAACAACAACAAAACGACCATATGATGCAAGTCAACTTGCAAAAGCGCAGGATAGAGAAAATTTTTTAATGAAAAACGTTTTATGAAATTGTGAGAAATTTCAAATTTTTATTTTTGTTATTTTAATTGCTCTAAGAGAGTGATAAATGTTTGCATACATATATTTTTTCTATATTCATACATTAAAAAAAAAAAATAATACATTTACAAATGTATATTTTTTTGTATATTCTTCTTTGTTATTTATTCATTTTTATTGTATTTTTTTTTCGTTAAATTTGTTTTATATCTTCGTTTTCGTTTTAATTAGAGTGCACTTCATAATTGCTAAATAAATAGCAAAAATAGAAATACATAAATTATAAATACTATAGCATTGATAATTTTCATAAATACAAGTTTTCGGTTTTGGGTATTATTTAAGTTTAAACTAATTAATTTGAAAACAATTGTTTGAGTATTTAATTTTAAGACAACTTATTATTATACTTTATATTAAACTAGCCATACCCAGTGTGCTTTGCTATCCTAAAAGCAATATATGCCAATAAAAAACCCACTTAACGATTTTGAAGATTCTAACTACAATAGTTTTCCAGATTTACAATATGGGCAATTCCATAAAAATAAAACCCTTATAACTTCTGTTGAAAATTTTTGAAATTGGTCTATTTTTACACCTCGCCGCCATACAAACGGATCCGAAAATATCACTTTTTAGCTCATAATTCTGTTAATTATAATACTATCCCTATAACTTCTGTTGAAAATTTTTGAAATTGGTCTATTTTTACACCTCGCCGCCATACAAACGGACCCGAAAATATCACTTTTTAGCTCATAATTCTGTTAATTATAATACTATCCCTTCAAAAATTGGCAGATCTAAAATGTTTATAAGCCTAAACCTTTATGCCGATTTTCATAACGATTGGACCTCATTTGACCCTAGTTCCATTCAAAGTTTAAGTTCAGAAAAACACTTAAACGTCCGTAACTCACCTCTAATCACTAGTATTATGATAAAATTTGGCACAAAGAAGTTTTATATGAATTAAAATCACAGCCTAGAATTTTATGAGGATCGGTCCATATTTGACCCTAGTCGCCATATAACTTCAGTTTTTTATTTTTATCTATAAATTGCTTTAACATGTATATAGGTCGGACATGTCCGACTGCACTTTCCTACTCCTTTTTTTGCTTTGTTGAATTGTGTGTATGTATATATTTCCAAAATATATATTTTATAACCTAAAAAAAAATCAGGAGAAAAATCTGTCACATACGATGTGTCACATAATGTTCATTATAAAATTATATTATTTTTTTTTTTTTAATTAAAAATTATGGATTACTAATGAACAATATGTCCCATAGTGTAAGAAATTAAAACAAAAAAGATACACACAATTATTGCAAGTTCGCCATTTTCCCCTACACTAGTTTTCAATAGTTTTCAAGATTTACAATATGTTACATATGAGAGATGCCACGCAAATTAATGCAAGTTCGCCAATTTCTATCTATCTATGAAAAAATTGAATAATCTAACAGTTTTCAAGATATACGAAATTTTGTATATAATTCATATACATATGTGGTGCCAAGCCCCCATTGAAAGTCTGCCTGTTAATCTCTAAATGTTCACATGAATGTCAAAGTTCTTCATGTAAGATATATGAATTTTTCTATTTAATTCATGAAAGTCCGCCATTTTTTTCTTCAAAATGTTCAGATGAACATTAAAGTAATGTGTGCAAAATTTGAAGAATCTAGTTCTATTAGTTTCACAGATAGACGAAATTTAGTATTGAGAGTCCGCCCGTTATAATCTAAATGTTCAGATGAATGTCAAAGTTCTTCAAGTAAAATTTGAAGATTTTAGCTCTAATAGTTTCTCAGATATACGAATTTTTCTACTTAATTCGTATGGAGGCTCCAAGCACCCCCCCCCCCCGGATGAAAGTCCGCTTTTTTCCTCCAAAATGTTCAGGTAAATATTAAAGTTCTTCGTGGAAAATTTGAAGAATTTAGTTCTATTAGTTTTAGTGATAAACGAAATTTTGTATTTAATTAATATGGGAGGTGGCGCTCCCCTCATGGGTAGTCCGCCAATTTCTCACTCAAAATGTCCACATGGATGGTAAAGTTATCCGTTATTTTAAGTAATAGTTTTCAAGATAAACGATTTTTTTTTGTATTTAATTTATATGTGAGGTGCCACGCCCCCTAATGCTAGTCCGCCCACTTTTGTCCTAAATAATCATATTGACACTAAAGTGGGTCCGATAAATTTTGAGGACTCTGTTATATTATATTAAATTTTAATATTTTTTTAATATTTTCATAATATGGGCGTGGCTCCTCGCCCATAAATAAATAAACTAGCTACACCCAGTGTGCTTCGCTATCCTCATCGTAATGGAAAAAAAAGAAATATTATTGTAAATTTTCAGTCAGTCCAATATACATACAGTTTGATTATAAGATTCTATTCGCAAAAAGGTTCCCTTCAGAAAATTAAAGTTGATAACTTGACTTAAAAAAAAAATTGCACTTTTATTTATTATACATATGTATGTACTGAACTGAAAAAATAAACTTTATGTGAACAGTTCTTTAGAATACATTCTTTCTAAACTCTTTCCATACTATTCAATAATACGCCCCTTTTATCTGTGGACGTTTAACAAAACCACTTATCTTTGTATTCAATATACGGATAAGTTTATGCCTTTTATATCCAAAGATATGATAACACCGATCAAATCTACTTATTTCGAAGTTTAGAACCTTTTTCTTAGGTTTAATTGATCAATAACACTCAGTTATTGTTATTATTTCAAAATTAATGACACGATATCTCGAAAATCTAATGTTATGGATTAATTATGAGGCCAGGTATATTTTGTCGTTTGGGTTAAACATTTTTTGGACAGTGTTATTTATTTTATCAAATAGTACTGGCAATAATATGACTAATAAATCTTTGTTAGAACACTCTAAAGAATACTAACATATTTATGTTATAACTAGCATTACCCGTTTTTGTTTGCTACCCTTATCGTAATTAAATAAAAGGGACATAATTCATACTGTAGATTTTACTTTAATCAATGCGCTACATATTTAATTTTATGTTTCAAGGTCCATATTATACAAAAAATAATTCAAAATTTCGAGTTGTTGTGGTACCAAAACTTTTACTTGATTAGTTGAATTCTATATATCTGATTATATATTTCTATGTTTAATATTGTAGAAAAATCAAAAGGTACCAGTTTTACGGCTTTTATAGTTCCTCAAGACACTACATGTTTAATTTCATAGTTCAAAGTTGAAAACGAAAAAAGTACCAAAAATTTCAGTACACTGAATATTTTGTTTCATATTTCTTGGTTCAATATTAAAGGAAACTTAAAAGGTTCCACTTGGATAACAAAAAAGTATCAACAAGTGCCTTTTGATTGATTTTCATTTGCTTTAAACCATGCATGTTTAACTTCATTTTTCTAAAGCTATGTATTCACTGTTGTCAGATCTTACAACGTTGGCAGATCTGGCAAAGTACTGTCGGCCAATTGTCAGACAATAAATTTATCTGCCAACATAAATTTTGTGTTGTCAGATTGTTGTATTGCAAAATTTGTCACATCTTATTTTAGCTGCATATGTTCTTTTAATGCACCGTAGTACCAAAAAAAATATTTATCTGACAATGAATCCATTGTCAAAGTTTCTAAGAAGATGTACATAGAATTTATACTTTTTGGAAAGCTGACTTTACATAAAATACGATAAATGAAACAAAACCTAAAAATTTTTGATACCGAGGGGATTTTTTGGTTTTTTGCCTATTATATCCATACCAGGGGCGGGGTTATCGAAACCCGTTACAAAATGATTAAGAACATATTGGGTCATATAAAACAGGTCACTGTAATTTGATATCGACTATGCGATTTGAGAATTTTTGCTCAAAATTGAATTTTCCATAAAAAATAGGGTTTTTTGGATGGACCTAGTTCCCTCGGTATCAAAAATTTTTAGGTTTTGTTTCATTTATCGTATTTTATGTAAAGTCAGCTTTCCAAAAAGTATAAATTCTTATAGTGCTCGATGAGGAGATTCGAAATTTTTTTTAAATCGGAACTCAAATGAAGAAATAGGATCGTTTTAAAAATTTAACATAGCCGAGGTGTCCTTATTTGAGGACTCCCCGCCGGGCCCCTGGTTGGCCTATAAGGTCCAAATTCAAAACCTAAACTCAACAACACCTCCTCTTTGTGCATACCAAATTTCATTAAAATCGGATTAACCGTTTAGAAGTTACCGAATTATTTCCCTCTTTTTTTTTCCTATACCACTGTGCAGTGTCAAACAAATTTTGTCCTGCAACATTGTCAGCAATACTTTTTCTGACAACGTTGTAAGATCTGACAACCGTGTATACATGCTTAAATCAAATGATATAGGAAACAAAAAAGTATCAGATGAGAAACGAAAAAAGATTTTCATTCACTCAGCACCCTGAAGTTCTCAAATAGAAGCATGTTGGATAATTAATCAGTAAACTGAAACTTTTTTTGACTCTTTTTGTTGATCCAATGGTGATTAATAAGTTGCACGCTTAAAAAATGATTCGAAAATAATCCAGATATATGATTAAAAACTGATTATTTGAAAAAACAATAAGAAAATGTATAGCAATCATAAATTGATCATCATGGCGTTTAATATATGATAGTTTCTAATATTATTTTGTGATCATATTTCAAGTAGTTGAAAGATCTGAAATGCAATTTTTTTGTTTGTAACGGAACAAAAGGTCTTACAAATGACTCAAAAATTATTCGTAACTACTAATCACAAATGAGTCGAAACTGAATAGAAAAGGGGTTCATAAAAGACTCTTTTAGAAGATTTGCTAAAAAATTTTGTGTGTTCTTAAATGTGATTTATTCGAAAAACAATAACAAAATGTACAGAACTCATAAGTAGATCATCCAGGTGTTCGAAATATGATTGATTATAAATTTATTTGTCTGTAGCAGAAAAAAAATTACTTAGAAAATACTCAAAAATTTCTAAAATACGATTCGAATATTACTCTAAATTTGACTCATTAATGACTCAGAAAAGAGACTATTAAGAAGAGTCGCGGATCGGGTACCATTTTTCCCGACGAAAGTATCATTTATGATCTGAAAATGAGCACATATGTACATATATGACCATTTTAATCGTGCAGAAGAGTCATAAATGATTCGAATGTAATCAAAATTTAAAATAATGCCAGCTTTATTAATTTACAAATAAATTAAAAATGTTTACTGGTTTAGAAGATTTGTGCATTGGGTTTAAAAAAGTACCAAAATACAGTTTTTACCCTTTTACTTCTTTTCAAAAAAATGTATAAGACACCACTTACATATTTTTTGAATAAACAATATATATTTATATATATATATATATGTATGTATATTATGTTAGATCTTTTTTAGTTTAGGAGATATGAAACTATCAAATTTAAACGTTTTTACCCTTTTTTATCCCCTAAAAATTCCTTAGTGGATCTACATGAATAATAATAAATTAATGATACTACAGTGGTTCAGTCGTTTAGGCTGTGCGGTGATCAACCAGTCAGTAACGCGTCTCTTTTATATATAGAAGAAGAAGATGATGATAGATATTCAATAGCAATTGTAGAAATATTCAAATAAGATGATTTGTTATTAATTTAAATGTATTGTAAATGTAATACCAAACTGACTATATACACTTGAACAAATGTTCAAATGACAAGATACAAAATATCAAAAATGATTATAAAATAAATAAAGCACTGACTCTACTTTTAAATGCTATATGAATATAATATGTTTGTGTGTCCGTCCGTTTGTCTGTAGTTCTGTTTTAAATACAATTATTTTGATTTTGCTTTAAGAATGACACGATGGATGACGTTCATAAGTTTTTATTTTACTTGCTTGTTTGCTTGCTGCTTCACTGCTGATGTTTTTGATTTTTTGTTTTATTTTGCCTTTTTTGCTTTGCTTTAATTTTTCGTTTGTTTTTCTCTCTGTGTGTGTTTTCTTTTTTTATTTATTTTTTTATTTATTTATATGTGTATAGCTTTCGTGTATATTGTATATATTCTCCTCTATTTGTCTAATTTTTATTCCAATTGAAATTTTTTTTTGTTCGTTTTTTTTTATATTTTTCTAATTTACACTTTGCTCTCTTAAATATGTATTTTTTTATACATATATATGACAAATACACATATTTAATGCACTGATTAAATTGAATATAGAATTTTTTTCTTGCTTTAAACTTTTTTTCCAATTTAATTGAAATTGAAATATGTAAAAAGAAGTTTGTTCATTAAATTTGAAAATAATTTAATGTTCCATTAAAGCAGCTGTTAGGAAATTTTATTTAATACTAATTGTATCTGATAAATATATATAAAAAATTCTTTTAGAATAAATAATACGTCATTTGTATAATATATTTAAAGCTTTTTTTTTCTATACTATATTATATCAGTAGATATTTTGATTATATATTCATTATAATTATTAATATGTTACTAATTAATTTTAAATATACCAGTATAATTGACTGCAAAAAATTAAAAGGAAGAATGTTTAACAAAGTGGAAAAAATCAAAATATTTTTCTTTTTTTTTTTTCTTTAAATTTTATATGTAGAATTAAATGAATACAAAATACACACACAAACAGTACGTAAGCGGAGGTGAGGCGCGATTTAAGGTGCGTAGACTATATTGAACTGCTAAAGTCAATGAGAATTTTTTTACAAGGCACCGTTTCGGAACAATGTTGATGACGAGACGTAGCCGAATACACAGAGACGAACAACACGAAGACTCACACAATGAATTTTATGATGGTATTTGCTTATTATTATTGTTCTTCTTGTTGTTGTTGTTGCTCTTGTTCGCTATACATGAAATGTACTTATTGGAAAAAGAGAAGAGGGGAAAATACATTAAGTTAGTCAAGATTGTCAATTTGGCGCTTTTTTTTTCAAAATAAATCTCTGGTATTAGAATTTTTACATTAAATTTCGAGATTTTTGAGATATTGCGTCTTAAAATTTGGAAAAAACCCTTCTGGTCAGATTTTTTTGTCATAATTAGTCATAATTATTACCAAATTTAGAAAAAAAAAACTTTCTTGCCATATTTTTTGTACATATGCCACAATTAGTCATAATTATTCCTAAAGGTTTTCGGGAAATTATGTATTGATCGATTGTAGGCGGCACTCAGCACTGCGACCTAAGTTAAGATCTTATGTGCAGCACTTTCGTTCACCATTATAGCTTAAGTTTTCGTAAAAATCTTAAGGTTCTAGTCGGTTAGAGATAAAATATTTCATTTGGCTATAAAAATGTGCCCCAAAGAATACTCGCTCTAAGAGGCCATAATGGCAGACAGTCACAACGTTCGGAAGTGTCATCCTATGAAACTTTTTGCCTGAGTGATATTGCCTTTTCGGTGCAGAGAAATTCGGATTTAACATAAGAACCACATTTTTTCCTAATGTATTCTTTGGGATACCAAAGAATGATTACTCTGTTATTGCTTGCTCTGTTATTCATAGCCGGATGCAAAGCATAGTATATCAGTTTATTGTATCTACCCAGTTCATTAAGATATATCAAGTAGAATACTCGACCTCATTTCACATGACAGTAAGACCATAAAAAACGAAAGCATAATTACCCATAGGGATTTTTTTTTAAATTTGGGCCACAGATCCACGCTTCAGTCTTGCCAAATATCTGTTTGGAACCATCTGTAAACTAGATATATGGAACATAAATGTATTTATAATATTTACATATATGTCCCACCAATTTGTCAACTTTTAAAATAGTTAGCTCTAGTAGGAAAATTTGCGCGACTCATCCTTTATGAGGATGTGCAGAATATCACAAAGAGCTCATGTGAGACAATAAATTTTATCCAATGAAGCATAGGCTTAATTTTGGTTTCAAAGGCAGAGAAGATCATTTCGGATTTTGAGCCCCACGTTCTTTGGACTTTCGGAAGGAATAACATTTTTTTTTGCACCAGCGATGACCCCTTTTAAATACTAATAATATTATTTGCGAATATTTGAATCAAATCATCTTACATTGATAGAGAAAGGCAAAGAATCAATAGAGTTGGACAACTTACTGTAACCGATAAATGCCTTCGCCCTCTCCTGTACATGAAGCTCTGGGCCATATATGAGAGTTGTAATCCATTCTCGGGCGGAAATAAGTGATGTATAGCCGATAGTAGTGATATCATATATAGTGAAGTATGGAGTATCTTACGAAGTTTGAAAAAGCCGAGACTTTTGAATATTTCTTTCGACAAACGCTTTTAGTCCAGCGAACTTCGCAGTGTACCTAGAACATCAAGAGTTTCTGATTCCCATATTTTTGCACCACTCATGTTTAAGCGATTCATTCATATGCCCCATTACCATAACTGGGTGAATATGATTGGCAGATATTGCTCTCTCACTTGCAAAAGTGTAGACAGAGTTGGAAATTTGACATAGAAGCTCGTTTATTAAAATAAGTACCACTGAATTAATCTTTATATTATTTGTATAGTTTAATTTGTTAGAAATGCAAATCACACTTTACTTTTGCAAAAATATATAAATATAAAAGATGGTAGTTACCGATACTTTTCATAACTTTGGAAAGTGAGAACAAATTGCTATTGGACGATATGTATGGCTTAATAGCAAAATACCAAATTTCACCGAAATAGTAAACATTCGGTCGTCCTTTAAAAATTTCAGAATTGAAGAACTAGCATTATCCTTTACCTTTTGAACTTTCCTTGTGCTGTTGTCTCAAAAGTTGTTTTTAAACATTAGAACATAATGTTGATTGAAATTCTGATGCCCGGGGAAAAAATTGTAATCAGAGCAACGCAAACATTTATAAAATTGTTGATTCTCGTGGGATCCAAATTTTTTGAATTTGCTAGCCCGTGTTATTCATGCCATTCTTCATCTACCTATTTATCTATCTATCTATAAATATTCTATCTATCTATCTAGCTATCTAATCTATCTATCTATCTATCTATCTATCTATCTATCTATCTATCTATCTATCTATCTATCTATCTATCTATCTATCTATCTATCTATCTATCTATCTATCTATCTATCTATCTATCTATCTATCTATCTATCTATCTATCTATCTATCTATCTATCTATCTATCTATCTATCTATCTATCTATCTATCTATCTATCTATCTATCTATCTATCTATCTATCTATCTATCTATCTATCTATCTATCTATCTATCTATCTATCTATCTATCTATCTATCTATCTATCTATCTATCTATCTATCTATCTATCTATCTATCTATCTATCTATCTATCTATCTATCTATCTATCTATCTATCTATCTATCTATCTATCTATCTATCTATCTATCTATCTATCTATCTATCTATCTATCTATCTATCTATCTATCTATCTATCTATCTATCTATCTATCTATCTATCTATCTATCTATCTATCTATCTATCTATCTATCTATCTATCTATCTATCTATCTATCTATCTATCTATCTATCTATCTATCTATCTATCTATCTATCTATCTATCTATCTATCTATCTATCTATCTATCTATCTATCTATCTTCGCTTTCGACGTTTTATTTTTTATTTCGCTTTTGACATATTGACAACATTGTTAAAGTATATATAGTTTTGTTTCTATTTTTCTTATTGGGAAAGGCGCACAAAACGAATAAGAATGTTTGAGTTTTTTGTTGTTGTGTAGTACGTTTGTTGCGCTTATTTGACATTTCTATATGATTTATTAAATGTAGTTTTTGGGGGATTTGTCAAAAAAGGGGACAAATGTGAATCTATTTAATTTGTTTACAAATAAAAACATGAAAATAAAATAACAAATTCATGTATTCATTAAAACAAAATTCTTTTAATACCTATTAACAAATTTGGAAATAAATTTACTAAATTTCATTTGGTTTAAAATTTAATGATAAAATTGATTAAACCGAAGTTATTTATATAAAAGCTAACAAAATATTTATTATATCTTTAGAATAGATATTCAAATATATTATTAATTCTATACGAGGAAAAAGGGAAAACAAAATATCAACACAGATGCAAACTATAAGAACGCATGATCAAAGAAAAGACACAAATTTTTTAAAGATTTTTACGCGCATTTTTTAACAACATATGTTTAAATAATCTTTAATTTATCATGTTAAATATAAATATGCAAATTTAATAAAATATTTGTACATACCTGCAATATTTTTGTTGCTAAATTAATTATATATTCTTTTAAAATTTTCTATTCCACTTTATTCATTCTTAACTTAAATACCAATTAGAATGCAGGCAGTCAGTACCACTCCTTACTCCACACACCAACAATTTCATGTATATATTAGGTTCTTTGTAGTTGTTATTTTTTCTCTTTTTCGTTTTATTTTATTATTCTTCTATTCATTCGCGTTTACTCTCATGAAAAAAAAAAACTAATCGGGCATAAAAAACACAAAAAATAATGGCTACCGCAACCCGAGCTACGTCTCACCTAATAATCACAAGTAGTAATGGTATTTTTTTTTATTTTAATAAAATTACTTTTATTTCACAAAAATTAGCAACTTTTTTTAATATCGTAAAACATATTCTTAATTCGTTTAATTTAAATACCAATAAGAATTTAGTTGAGCTTTTTTTAATAGCAGCACTTAAATATAATTTTAATTTATTTCCACGTGAAAAAAACTGTTTTACATTTTATTTATTCACATAATAACACTGTTCTAAAGTATCTTTGTTGTTTTTTTATATAAATTGTTATTAACTTTGTTTTTATGTTGCACAAAATTTATTTAAAAATTTAAAATAAAACCAACCAACTTATAAGAAAACTGCGACTTTGTGTTAAAGAATTTTGTTCATAACTACAAGCAAATCGGAAAGAGCTCAAAAGAAAATGTCAAAACAAAATTCCTTTAAAACATCTGGCACATACAATACTTCAACGCTTCGGCTTTAACGCATCGACAAGTAATGGTACAGTGGTAAAATTCAATAAAATAAAATGCACTGAAAAACAAGTTAGAGTCTTAAATACCCTTTACACCCTTTTAACACGCCGAATACTTATAAAAATTTTCATTTTATAAATTTTGAAAGCTTAAATAATAAACAAATAATAGATCGATCCGGAAAATAGTCGTTGAATGATTTGTATATGTACAAAATATATATTCCTGTAGAATTTTATTCCGATATCTTAATTAAGTAAAGCGTTATGTACAATTAAGTGCTTTTGAGATGAGGGCTTTATATGGGAGAATATATGACCAATTATGAACCGATCCGGAGTATAATTTTACCTTACTAACATTCTTAATTCATGAGTTATTTACTATTAGGTGTTTTTCAGAAGTCCACTTTATATGGAAGACACTAAAGTATACTTTTCTAAAGGATTGAGCACGCTGAATCCGAATCTATCCTCAAAATTTACCAATCACATCATGTTTGGCAAATAATGTATCATAAAGTTTGAATAACCCTGTTTTGGTAATAATTGAGACGCTATAAGAGCGCGATGATACCTTTATTTATAAAATCTGTTATGTCGTCTAAAAGACCAATCTGTCGAGTTTAAAATAAAGTTTTCTGAGAGCAAAATCGGATTCAGGACTCCTCAATCCAAAGTTTACTTAGGTCTCTGGTTTTCAACTTTTTTCAAATTTTGTTGGCCTGTGTAATTTTTGTACGTACGCAGTATATCAGTGTTAACTTTTATCCCAATGATCTAAAGGGAGTTAGTTATTAACAATAAATCGAACGTTTTGAAAGTACGTCTGATAGAATTATTGAAGATTCGGTACTCGTAGATATCTGGTTTATTCTGAAAACTTCAACATACATACAGACGAACATCTACTCCGCTATCTATAAGGACTCAGAATATATACTTTATATGGTCGGAAAAGTATATAGAAGAAATTACAAATGAAATGACAAACTTATATACACCCTTCTAACGAAAATAAAGTTAATAACAAATTCATATTCTTACTAGTTCTACCTTGTTAAATGTGCCATAATTGTAAATTACAACAATCTGGCATTAAGGTATCAAAGAATAGAATATGGCAACTCTTACTCGGATATATCATGTTTGTAAACACGCCGCAGTAAAAAGAAAAACAAAGACGTAATAAGTGGAAAATACTAAAATTTTCAATAAAAACTAAATTAAAAAATAATAAAAACATTAATAAACTAAATATAACAGAGATATTTAAAAATATTAAGTGAAGTATAGAAATTAAATATTACAATAAAAAAACAAGATAATTTCATCATATTTTAGTGTGACGAAAAAATTTTATTTCAATAGCGATATGTAATTAGAGTTTTGTTGTTGTTTTTTTAACACAAGAGAAAGTGTGGAACACGAAATCAAAAAGTGTGCGAAGTAATTTGTTTCTTTCCCAGAAAGGGGGTGTTACAAGGGCAAAAGGGTCGTCGTAATCGTCGTTGTCGTGATTTCGTAAAGGAATTTGTCATATTTTGCGTGAATCATAGATTGCAAATTAGAATCAACATGCTGAAAAGTGTGTAAAAATTACTATTAAATTACATGAAAACCAAATTGCCAAAAAAAGGATACAAAAATAAAAAACTAAAAAATTCATTTTAAATGTTTGCAATGAAATAATGCTGATATTGTTGTAAGAAGGAGTTTCAGCAAAACAGATGCGCTCGCTAATGTGGCATTGCAGTTTTGGCGAACAAGGTGCAAAACAGGCGAAACAAAAGTGGTTTGTCAACTTGTGGCGTCGTCAACTGGTAGCCAAATAACCAAACAACCAGCCAGCCAGTCAGCAGTCAACCCTGTACCTAAAGTACAGGAATAAGAAAAAAAAATTCGAAAAAAAATATAATTGAAAGAACTAAACAAAAAAACTACAAGTACGAATTAAAAGAACAGTTGCATTGTGTCAACAACGGTGGCTAGAAGGAGTAGTGTAAACGCAGTTAGTATAACATTTTTAATTGGCCTCATCATCATCATCATTGCCTAAAACTAAATTCTGGAGGAATAAAGAGACAGCAGGAAAAACTTATTTGTTCTTAATAATTCCTAAAACATTGTCCGTTCATTGTAATTTCTAAATTATAATTATAATGGCCACTGTGACGCGTAGTGCTAGTAACAGTCCCTTGATATCATTGACTTCACCCTTGGATCCTAGTTTGTTTCCATTAAAATCCATCAATGATGTTGTGAATTTTTTTAAACGTTCATTGGAACTGTACCATACACAAAATGTGGAGCCCGATTTGACATTGTTATCAATTGTAGCTGGCTACATTGAATTGTCTCTTACGACTGGAGATGCTGCCCAAGCAGCTGCAGCATCAGCTGCCGAACATGCCTCAGCAAGCTCATCCTCATCAGCAGTAACACCATCATCTTTGGTTGGTATTGTGGGCAGTGGTTTATCAGCGGCAGGTGTGTATTATTAAATTTGTTGTTTTTTTTATTTTTGTTATTTATGCATTTTGTATGTTTTTGTTATCAATGTGAGTTTTTGTTGTTTCGTATAAGTTCAAGGTGTTTCAATTCATATTTGTTCCTGCTTTTTTGGAAATATTGCCACATGTTTTGGATTTCAATAGTAATTTCAAAAAAAGACGTTACAAATTTTCTAAAGTTTAAAATTTGTGTTTAATAAATACAAAGTATAATTCAGAAAAATCACTTACTCGTATTTAACTCATCAAATTAATAACGATATCGCGATTAAATTATATACGTATATGTTATGGTACATTCGGTTAATTTTTTTTGCAGAAATATTGAACTAGATCCTATTTTCCATTATTTTAACTCTGTTATATATTTTTAGCCCATAATGATATAATAACAGGAAATTCTGTACCCTTTCCCGAAGTTACTTACGAACTGGTGTCGGGTCTTTACAAAAAATTTCAAAGTATTCTCTCTATAGTCGAGAAACCAAAAGTATCATCGACCTGCAATAGCCGACAAGCTACTAGGGAAGTTATTAAAAAGGTATCAGATGTTATCTGGCATTCCTTGATACGCAGCAGTTATAAAGATCGTGCACACTTACAAAATCTTTATAGTTACTTGTCGGGTAATAAGTTGGATTGCTTCGGTGTCGCTTTAGCTGTTGTAGCTGGTTGTCAACTCTTGGGCTATAGAGATGTGCGTTTAGCTATATCGGAGGATCATGCCTGGGTTGTATTCGGTAATAAACGTTTGGAAACTATAGAAATAACTTGGCATGGTAAGGGCAGTGAGGATAAACGTGGCCAGGATATAACTTCAGGCATAGAATCGGGCTCATGGTTATATTTAGGGGGTCTGGCAGTGGTATGTGATAAACCCATGGAGGTTGCAGCTATAGCATCGGCTATAAACATTTCTTTATCGGCGAATAGTGATTGCGTGGAAGTACAAGAACTACAGCAAAGATTATTGTGGTTACTCTATGATATGGGTCATTTAAGAAAATATCCTATGGCTTTAGGTGGGTTATTTATAGGTTATTAAACTTTAATTTCAAACTAAAATATGTTTTTTTAATTTAGGCACTCTTGGTGAATTGGAAGAAATAAATCCTACCTCAAAACGAGTAACCTGTGATCAACTTTATCGAGAGGCTATTGAATCGGCCAAGGCTCATTATAAAAATCATCATGTTTATCCCTATACCTATCAGGGTAACTATTTCAATCGTCTAAATAAATATCGTGAGGCTTTTGCCGCTTGGGCTAATGCGGCCGATGTTATACGCTTGTACACGTATCAGTGTCGCGATGACGAAGAAATCTACAAAGAACTTTTGGATATAGCTAATGAAATGATACCGTATGTTATGAAAACCGAGAGTTCCGGTCATTCCGCTCGTAGCATATTACGTGATTCTGAAGTATTTGCAAATCTATTACGATTTTATGATGGCATTTGTCAGTGGGAAGAGGATAGTTTAACGCCTATTCTACATATTGGTTGGGCTAAACCGCTGGTGAATAATATATGTAAATTTGATTATGATGTACGTTCTCAGGTTGTTATTAAAGTACCCGAAGATGAACCGCAGGCGGTTCGTGGTTCGAATGTACAAACAACAGCTGAACAACAGCAGCAACATCGTGATCATGATGAGACTACAAATGAGGCTAAAGCACAAAAGGCGAACGCAGGTGACATGAGTTCGTCACAGCATATCGAGGGAAATAATAATTTAGTTAAAAAGGAAGAGGTGAGTGGAAAAAAGTGAAATCTTATTATAAAAAATAGTTTTCTTCTTAAAACAAACTTTTATCAAAAACCTTTTTTTTTTGTTAAAAGCTTTTTAATGAAAATGCTTTGAAGGATAAACCTTTTTATAAAAAGAGCTTTTTGAGGAAAAGCTTCAAAAAATATTTTAATAAAAAGAATTTTTATGAAAAGCTTTTTATAAAATATGTTTGAAATAGCTTTATATGAAAACAACTTTTTAAAAGGAAATCTTTTATGAAAAAGCCTATAATGAAAATAGATTTTAATAAAAAGGAGCTTTTAATGAAAATTGCTCTTTATAAAAAGAGCTTTTAAAAAGGAAGAGGTGAGTGGAAAAAAGTGAAATCTTATTATAAAAAATTGTTTTCTTCTTAAAACAAACTTTTATCAAAAACCTTTTTTTTTTTTGTTAAAAGCTTTTTAATGAAAATGCTTTGAAGGATAAACCTTTTTATAAAAAGAGCTTTTTGAGGAAAAGCTTCAAAAAATACTTTAATAAAAAGAATTTTTATGAAAAGCTTTTTATAAAATATGTTTGAAATAGCTTTATATGAAAACAATTTTTTAAAAGGAAATCTTTTATGAGAAAGCCTATAATGAAAATGGATTTTAATAAAAAGAGCTTTTAATGAAAATTGCTCTTTATAAAAAGAGCTTTTAATAAAAATAGCTCTTTATAAAAAGAGCTTTTTTTGAGTGTTTTTAATGAAAATAGCTTCTAATGAAAATGTTTTTTATGAAAAATCTTCTAATGAAATTAGCTTTTTATGAAAATTCTTTTAATAAAAATAGCTTTTTTATGAAAAAGCCTTTAATAAAAATAGCTTTTTACGAAAAACTTTTAATAAAAAAAGCTTTTAATGGAAGCTTTTAATTAAAATAGCTTTTTATGAAAATTCTTTTAATAAAAATATCTTTTTTATGAAAATAGGTTTATGAAAAAGCCTTTAATAAAAAGAGCTTTTTGTGAAAAAATCTTTTAATAAAAAGAGCTTTTTATTGAAAAGTTTTTAATTAAAGTAGCTTTTTATGAAAAAAAAAACTTTTTATACAAATAACTTTTTGCGAAAAAGAACTTTTTATGAAAAAGCTTTAAATAAAAATAGCATTATGTGAAAATATCTTTTGTGAAAAATCTTTTTATGAAAAAGCTTTTAGGGATAATACATTTTTAACCAAAAAACTTGTAATGAAAATGTCTTTTTAAAAAAGCTTTTTGAGAAAAAATAATACCTATATTTTTTGTTTTAAATTAAAAATATGAAAACACTTTTTTTCCTCCAGAAATGCAATGATGGTAAAAAATGTGAAATGCCAACAACATTGGCCGATTTAACAGCAGCATGTGGAGAAAAAATCCTAAATCCCGACTTCCTGCTACAAGGCGGCGGACAACCATTTGCAGAACAACAAAAACTTAACAATCAACATGACGAGACCACCAATGGTACAGATAAAAAAGCAAAAACTCCAAAAAATGAAGCAACAACATCATCACTAAACGATACAACAACAAAATCAAACACCCTAACAGACTGTAATATGAGCAATACGCGATCGGAACAATCATCATCGTCGTCGTCAGCATTAATACCAACTCTAACGACGGCGCCCTCACCGACACCTGTGATAGACGAAGAAGATCCTTTGCACTATATGTTCAAGAGACCAGTTATAACATTGTATAGTCAAAAAATGAAAGGCTTAAAAGATTTGCTCTTGGCGGAGAAATTAAATACACATGCGATATCGCTGCAAGTTACCGCACAATCGGTGGCAAGCAAAAAGATTCGAGGCGTTGATAAACTAGGTAATCATACTACAAATTCAACATATTCAACAGTTAATCTATCAAGTACTACAGATTCCTCAACAGCGGGCGATTCAATTGCAGTTTCAAGGCCTAAACGTACACGAAGGGAATGAGTTCAGTGTAATAACTGCTGCTGTGACAGCGGGCTGTGCCAGTGGTAAGTTTGTTTGCAGGCAAAAAAAAAAAAAAAAAAGAAACAATAATACAAACTAATCTTTGCTAAGTAGGCTTTTTAGTGAAATTACAAATCGAGGCAAGAATAAGGCTAGAGTTTTTTTAGGAATCTATAGGGGTGTGGGTATGTGTTAATGGTTTTAGTTTGCAGGATTTAGAGAAAAAGAGAGAGCGAGAGAGAGAGAAGGTAAGACACTATTTATTTTCTTTAAACATTAGTATAGTTTGTTAAAACTATTGGGTCAATGGAGGGACTAATGGGAAAGTTGTTGAAAAAAATTACAAAATTTAGAAATTTAGATTTCAAAAACCAGTAATGTATTAAGTTTATTTCCTTTTTTTCAATTTCCAAACAATTTCTATTGTAACGCTTAGCGTTTGCTATGTTATATTACAAAACAAAGTATATTTTACCTTTAATTTAAATAATGTTAAATAAAAAAGCATTTGTTTTATCTCTCTAAATGCTTTTTCCTTAGCCAGTGCACTTTTTCTTTATTTATACAATATTTTTGTTTATATTTTTTAAAATTTAAGAAAAAAATACAACTAAATTTTATTTATCTTTCCATGATTTTTATGGTGCTCACTTTATTTTTACTTTTTATAACACAAAATTTACTATATCTATTAACTTTTTAGATTTTTAATATATTTTTAACAGCAATTACTTTTATACATATCGTTCATTTACTTAAAATCTAAAAAAAGTATAATCTAAAACTTCAGAATCTATCAATTTTAAATTATCTTCATGTAAATGAGCGATACGTTTTTTAATTATATTTATTTATAACTTTAAACAGATTTAAAGCTTTGTTTGGAAATCTTCATTCATCTAATTATATGTTAATTAATATAACAATCACATGAACATAATTGGAATTGTTGAGATTTGAGTGGGATTTTCAAGTCATTTGACCCTGATAGCTAGAGTTATAAAACGGCAAATAACTTTGGGTTAGGTTGTTAGGAGAATGGTTAAAGGTGCCATGTCCACCTTTTAAAGGCATCATAGATCAGTCGGCTGTATTATGGATCCATGATTTAGTCGAATATGTTGTTTTCACTAATTATGCGCAGCTTTTAAGGCATTCCTGATGTCAATTATCCTGCTGTTTTTTAGTCTAAATAATACTACACCCTTTTGACTTTATAAAGGTAATACCAAATTCCTCCGGAAACTCAATACAATCTTTATACTGGAGGAGATATCTTCCACAGATCTTAGATTAACGGATAAAAATCTAATTTCCTCGAGAAATGTCGCCTGCTGCAAGAATGATAAATTAAATATTACGCCTAGCGCCTGATTTACCGTTATATGACGTAGTTGTTCCCTTTTAAAGGTATGTGACATAATGTAGTTCTATCTGTGTTATCATAGGCTTTTCCTATGTCGGTACAGACTCCAATTGTATGATTTCCATTCGTCTTGAGTGCTTCAATTCTGTTTATTATATCGTTTATACAGTTTAATGTTGATATGTTCTTTCAGGAATCATCTCTATTCTATTCAAATTGTTCCTCAATTTTCAGTTTTATCAGATGTTTTGGGTCTTTTACAGTAACCGACATAAGACATATCTTTGTACTTTTTAGGAACCGGACATGCTGTTATCTTACGCCAATATTCCGGGAAAATCAGCATATTAAAACAGCTTTTATATTCTTCTCAGACAAATTAAGTAATATGCGGTACGATATTCCATCAACTTCGCAGCTGAATCGGGATTTCTGGTAATATGCAAAATCATCATAACAAAATGGAGGAGTGATAGAGTCCAAAACACGAAAGAATTTTTACCTTCTTATGAAAATCGACACTTGAATACTTTTTCAAATTTGATTCGAATCCGTGGTAGCTAAAAAGTTTAGGGTGTGCGGACAACATCTTAAATGAGCAGGAAGATACATATTTTTTGATATCGTCATTATGGCAATCGAACTCATCGACTTCATTTAAGTTATCCACTGAGTCATAAAAACTCTCAATTCCATAATCTTTAAAAGTTTTTATGAAATTTGACACATTGTCTGTCACTGTAATAACTATTTTTTCTATTATTGAGGTTGTAACCATTGTATATTTCTTCGATAATTTCATTTATTTTTACATAGGTATGGGAACCTGTAAATCTTTTACAGTCTAAAGTCACAGACTTTCTTTCAAAACATGCATTTATCCAATGGCACGTATAACCAAAGAATGGCCGAGTATTGATTGATCAAATGTCTGCTGTTGTACATATATTACCCGCTTTTTCAAGTTCTAACTTGATTTTAATTTTCAGATTCAAAAATTCTTCCTCTGCCACTTTAGATGGGCAATATTGTCATTGTTATTCAGTCCTTTGTCTGAAATTTCATTAGTTTTGTCTAGCTGATCCGACTTATCCTCGGTCACTGACGAATTCTTAAGCATCTGGCTTGTTTTTCTTCGGATTTTTTTCCTTCAACAGAATTATCTCGTTTATATGCCGGAGGGCCTTTGCATTCGACATCACCCATCTTCCTCTTCTCCATCAAAATGCTTCAATTTAAATTTTACAGGTATTAAATAAAAATTGCTGAATTTGGAGAAATGTTTCCTTTACATATTTAAGATTGTGAATTTGTTCACAAATTTTTATCAAGTTAGCTTTGCCCGACCAAAATGGCTTTATCGACAAGCTTCTTGTTGTGACCTTACGGTAATAAAACACACGTTCTTATATTAATGAAGTGTTGTATTTTAAACAGCGTCGCATACCCAACATTTCCCTTCTTGTTAATGACGAACCTCGTAGTAGTGGTGTCATGCTGCAGTACGCTTATTACGCGTGGAACGCCTGCATGGTAACGAAATGTTTTCATTTGGAATGTCATCAGTATTTGAAGATGTATTGACCAATTCATTGCCATTTTGAATATCTAGCTGGAGACTATCCTGTTGTGGTTGTGCATCTTCAACTGTTTGGTTAAATAATGGTTGTAAATTGTAAGACATAGAATTATGGGGATTCTCATCTATGAATTGTTCACGAATCTGATTAGCATGTGATTTTATAATTCTGTCTGTATCCGCATCTTTGATTTTCACATTGTAATTCTCATGACCAATCTTTTCGATTATAATGTCTGGACGCCATGTCATCATATTGTTCTTGTAAGTTTTTATGAAAACTTGTTGATTTATCTGAAATTCATGATACCCTGCGCCATATTTTCTTTTATATTGTGCTTCCATTTTTGTGTTACTTGTAACATTAGGAGAAACTTTGGTTTTATGAGATCCATTTCCGTACGAAGTTTTCGACCAATGAATAGTTACGAGGGAGTTTTCTCTTCCACACAATTTGAGTTAGGAGTCGAACGATATTGTGATAAAAATTCTTGAAGATTTTTGTTGTCTTTTAAATCATTATCGTTTGGCTTTTTAATTTCAGTTTTAATTATATCAACGAAAGGTTCGGTATACCTCCTGCCATTTTGAATAATAGTCTACTATGACTAAGTAGTACTGTAAACGAATAGGAATGGCAATATCAATATGAACGCGTTGGAGCGGTTTAGTTGATATTGGCCAGGATCAATGATGTGATAATGATGTCTTTGCTGGTGATTTCGTGTTTGTTTGACAATGTGGACATAGTCGAACATAGACTTCAATTTGTTAATCAATGTTGGGTCAATACCTTGATGTCCCTTGTGTAGAATTCTTAGAACTCTGTTCCTATATACTTGTAGTATTACAATACGTTCACCAAATAGTAAACAACCGTCGACTGACTGACAATCATGATCGGCGCTTAAAAAATGATAGTAGATCGTTGCCAGAAAGATCTTTCGATTTCCTGGGCCACGATGGTGAAGAACTGCTTGTTTGGTTGCATCTTTTAATGTTGCTTGTAGAACTATATGATGTGTAAGTTGAATTGATTGTCGATTATTATTATTAAAATGGACTTGCAAAATGTGTTGATTGGTATTTTCCAAAGACCAAATTCTTCGACAAGATCTATTCCTGCTATGTTCAGTAAAAGAACTGTTGTCACAAAATTTGTTATTGTTTTTGTTGTATCACAAATGAAATGTTGTTACGATTAGCGTCCTTTTGCAATATGCTTTGTTGAGGTCAGTTTGGGGCGATTTATGTTGGCCCAATATTTGTACAGTTGAAACTCGACATTATGATGAAACCAGTTATCAATACTGTTATCGATAGCTCTTGTTTGTGCTGAATTCTTATTAGAATTTGTTTGCTGCCTAATTGTAGTTAAGAACTTCCAATCTACTTAACAAAAAAAATATATATTAGGGCTCAGCCGACAGCCCTTAGTAATTTTAACAAAGATCAAATTGATATTTAGTATAATTACTTTATTTGTCATTTAACTTATACAAGGATTAATATATGAATTTTATGTTAAACAATATTTAATTTATTTACCAAATCAAATTAAATCAATATAAAATATATTTTATTATTCGATCACACGGCTTCGAATTGCAGCTAAATATATTTTAATTTTCACTTTTACATTATTAACTTAACACTATGAATTACACCGCGTCTTACAATTAATTACTTAACTTTCTTAATTTAAATAATTTTTTTTTAAATATTTTATTAAATGTCAGCAAATAATTTTCAGGTTCAATGAAACTTATTTAGGTCGGCTTTATTTAAGACAGTTTTGTAAATTTGTATAAGAGCATTTTCATGCTGTTTCCATAACTCCCCCTTTTGTTAGTTTAATCGTCCCGATTGAATCATTTTGAAAAATTTGTTTTAATGTTCTAATAACTTGTTGTCTATCTGACGGATTCTCAGGATGTGAAGTTGCTGGCTTAGTTCCTTGATTATTGGTTGTGGAATTTACTTTGTCTTTTTATTTCCATATAGTGTAAATAATAATAATGATTACTGTCATTGAAAGTATTATGTTAAAAGAAAACTCAATTCTTCCTTCAATTGATAATGAGCTTAATTCCTGAATATTGGTCAACTGGACATCTTTCATCATTTGAAGAGAAAGAATTTCTTCAATATCTGTGTTATAAGATGTTAATTGCATAATGGGTGGAAGCGGTTTCCAATCATGTACTTCCATTGCAAAACAATCAATACCGTTTAAATTAATTGTGATATTATGAAATTTTATTAAAAAACTTACTGATAAATTCCATAGTTTGGCGTTAGGGATCCTTACAGAACCATTGTATTGATTTAACAGGATTATTCCAGGTTTTATTTCTTCAAAGGTTGGAACGTGCTGATTATTTATAATTGTACAATTGTGATTATCACTGGACAATAATTTTGGAATACAATTTGTATTTGTAATATTTAAAAGATTTCGATTGTTACATATGGATATTGAAGTTAACTTCCTTCGTTATGCGAATATAAAAAAAAAATTATTTTTAAGTGGACACCGACTTGTCTACTATAAATGAAACACGTTAATTTCAGGTTTACAATTTTATTTAACGACCGCTTTGGTCAATTTCCCAAGTAAAACTAACTCTATCAATATTTTTCAAATGCTTAAATCTAAATAATTCTGCCGATACAACTTATTCCATTCCCACGTTGTGCAATCTTCCAGACGAAATATGAATCTGCATACTAGCTTGCGTGTGGGCACCGTCAGCACAACCTTGTGTAGATTTTTCCCGCTCATGTATACTCGATCGTGTTAACTCCTCCCTTGCCAAAAATCTGCGTCCCGCAGATTGGGGTTTACATGCCACGTTGCTCGTGCTCTGCAGCGGAGGGAGACGCACTTGAGAGTATAAAGCTTTCCAGCATAGGTAGCCTAGGAATGATAGGCTACTATAGAGTAATGGTATTTTATGTCTAGATTTTCTAAATTTTTTATGTTTTGTAAACTCATATTGTGAAGATAACCTATGTCAAGCTGCCGCCTTTCTTCTAGGATGGTTGTGACGATCTGGCGTAGAATTTGTATAGATGTCTCGCTCCGGCTGGTGTACGTAACGTTTTCTATTTTAACTTTTTCGTTGTTAAGTCGCACTGCGTAGGTTCCCGAAAGGAATTTAGTAACGTTACCACTCTGGAGACTACTTCTAAAATTGGTAATGAATATGGTGTCTTCCATAACAAGTTCGACAACCTCTTCTTCACAGGATCTGTATGAACATTTTGCTTCACCTCCTTTGATGATAATTCGAACACAATCATCTTCAGGGAGTTTTCTCAAGCTCTTTTCCTCACACACGGTATTGTTGTTGATTCGCATGCATGGTTTGGTGATGCCATATGTCTCTTTCTCATTAACCAGCAACGTGTTAAACGGTAAGTCTGTAACCTTTCCTTCCTTGGGCAGTGAAAGGATATAGAGGATCATTGAACCATTTGTACATACCCTACACGCATACAAGCTGGATAAGGATAACTCTTTGAGTATATTGGCTTATCAGTGGTACACCGTATCTCAATGATGATAGATGTTGCTGCCAATTCGTTATTTATTGGTCCAAATATGTCACTAAATTCGGCTATAAGGTCACTCAATGTAGTGCATGATGGAAGTACGTTAATTTCGTTCAATGTCTGAATTCTAAGTGGTATACTGATCCCTGGCGAGATTGTCAGTGTATTATTTTTGTGGTCTATTATAGCTCGAAGCTCTATTATACCATTGAAAGATGTGAATCCCGGTAGTACATAGAATGTAATTGTCGTATCGTTACCAAATGGGGCAAAGAATTTCCCTTTACCTTCTCACTAATTTGTATTCTCCCTGATGCAGTACGAACATAAAATGGTTTATCTAATTTCTTTGAACTGGGGCATAAGGCTGGCTCAACAAAGTTTTTGGTAGCCCCTGTGTCTATTAAAAATTTTATTATTGAGCCATCCTTTAATTCATTGCTTACGTAAGGTAAGCCGGAAAGGCATGAGTCCGAAAATTTATTTCGTTGTCGGCCTGTTCGCCCTCATTGTCCTCTTGTGTAATGTTAAAAATTCTCTGTTGTTTAAACGGGTGTTGTGCCGACCCGGGACGAACCTGTTCCGAAAAGGCCCGCCTTTTGTGGTTATTCCATGGTCGGTTTCCGGTCCCCCTTGATTGCGTACTCTGATCTATGTCCATTGGTTCTGGTCTGTGGGGAGCAGGCTGTTGCGCAACACGCCGTGGCTCGAATTGTCGGTTTACAAAAGGGTTCGCTTGAGGTTGATACCGGGTTTTCGGTACAAACTTTTGAAAGGAAGCTTGGTTTCGAGTCTTACTTGGGTGGTGATTCGGAAAGTTATTGAATCCCATTGGAACCTGGACCCTATTCTGACCATTAACCGAATGCAGGGAGATCTGACTCCTGTAATTGGTATTTCTCAATTCTAAACATTGCGAATATGCCTCAGGAAGTGTCTTGGGCTTCATGAGCATTATCATCTTTGACAGCTCGCCGTTAAGACCCCTTATGAAAACTTCCAGTGTCCTATTCCTATAAGTCTCTATTAAAACGTTAGTCGTTTCCTCAGAGTAAGTTTCCGTCTTCAGCTTATTTATGATCAGGGAGAACTGGTGATTTACTGTAGCGTAGAACTCGTCTACGTTCATACTCTTCTGGGCTAGTTGGGTTAACTGATGTTCTAGTGTGCGAACATCTCTTTTGTCTGCATAATGCAGAGAAAGACAGTTCTTTATCGATGCCCAATCTTCATCGAATATGTTGTAGGAGGTAAGGGCGGCATCAGCCTTTCCTCTACATTTTCGGCGTATAGCCTGAACAATAGCCCTATATATCGGCTTCAGCCGGACGATCTCATAGTCCTTCAGGATACTCTCCACGCTATGTATCCAGGATACATACTGCGTAGGGTCACTCTCGAAAGACTGCAATTCCTTTACACAGTCGGGAAGTTTTCCTATTTCGTTCAATTCAGTTTCTGTGGTTGGAGCACGCAGGGGGGCGAGGAGGACTTTCGCCCTCAACAACCGGAGGATTACTGGGCCTACGTTCTAAATCCAGTGTTCTCTGATCCAGAGTTTTTAGCTGGTTTAGAACGGCGTTTAGAGCGCCAGTTAACTCTGTTACCTTACTTTGCAAATGTTCCATACTTACATACACATATACATAGGAATTTGCTTTATAACTTCACAGGTTCTTCCCTCTATATTTTCGTAGTCACTTTTCCAGGATATGCCTTCCAATAATTCTCCTTTTTCTCTTCAAATTGTGACTGGTAGTCACAGGATCGAAATTTCACTTAATTGTCACTGTTCTTTTTTACATGTTTATGATGAAACCAGTTATCAATACTGTTATCGATAGCTCTTGTTTGTGCTGAATTCTTATTAGAATTTGTTTGCTGCTTATTTGTAGTTAGGAACTTCTAATCTATTTAACCAAAAAAAATATATATTAGGGCTCAGACGACAGCCCTTAGTAATTTTAAACAAAGATCAAATTGATATTAAGTATAATTACTTTATTTGTCATTTAACTTATACAAGGATTAATATATGGATTTTATGTTAAACAATATTTAATTTATTTACCAAATTAAATCAAAATAAAAGATATTTTATTATTCGATCGCACGGCTTCGAATTGCAGCTAAGTCTGTCTTCACTCAATCGGCTTTACCACCAGCAGAGCTCCGATCGTCACGTTGTACCAGCATGTGTGTGCTTGCACAGCAATATCGATTTATTGAACTATTGTGTAATTAGACCGGCTGCAAATTAAATTGTTTAATTTATATTTAAAAAAATATATATTTTAATTTTTACTTTATTAACTTAACACTATGAATTATACCGCGTCTTACAATTAATTACTTAATTTTCTTAATTCTAAGGGCGGTTTTTTCAGATAAAGATAATCTACATTCTTTGTTTAAACCTAGTTTAATATATGTTTTGTGTTTTTCAGTAAACAGTAACGTTACTTATTATCTTAGTTTAACTGAGTGTTATTGGCCAATTAAACTTAAGTTATAAGTGAGAAGATACAATTAACAAAAACAATAAAACAATGATTTCGGAAGAACAAAAACTTAATATTTTAACTAAATTACAATTTTCTGATTTGTTTTGTTTTATTTATTATTGTTTTAAATGTTTATTTAATATTTTTCCAAAATTTTTTATTTTACAAAAGTATTATTTGCAAAAAACAGCTGTTCATTGTTTATGTTTAAGTTAACTGAACTTAAATCCATAACTGAAAAACACAATCATCGGTTAAAGTCCGCCTAAATTTGTTCCGAGTTTAATCTAACAGCAAGTTAAGCCTAGTTTAACTGAGTAGTAAGAAACCCGCCCTAATTGTCATATTTAAACAATTTTTTATAAATATTTTATTAACTGTCAGCAAATAATTTTCAGTTTCAATGAAACTTATTTAGGTCAGTTTTATTTAAGACAGTTTTGTAAATTTGTATAAGAGCATTTTCATGCTGTTTCCATAACTCCCCCTTTTGTTAGTTTAATCGTCCCGATTGAATCATTTTGGAAAATTTGTTTTAATGTTCTAATAACTTATTGTCTATCTGGCGGATTCTAAGGCTTAGTTCCTTGATTATTTGTTGTGGAATTTACTTTGTCTTTTTGTTTCCATGTAGTGAAATTAATTATTATGACTACTGTTATTGAAAGTATTATGTTAAAAGAAAACTCAATTCTTCCTTCGATTGATAATGAGCTTAATTCCTGAACATTGGTCAACTGAACTTCTTTCATCATTTGAAGAGAAAGAATTTCTTCAATATCTGTTTTATTAGATTTTAATTGCAGAATGGGTGGAAGCGATTTCCAATCATGTACTTCCATTGCAAAATAATCAATACCGTTTAAATTAATTGTGGTATTATGAAATTTTATTAAAAAACTTCCTGATAAATTCCATAGTTTAGCGTTAGGGATCCTTACAGAACCATTGTATTGATTTAACAGGATTATTCCCGGTTTTATTTCTTCAAAGGTTGGGACGTGCTGATTATTTATAGTTAACAAATTTCTTAATCTATTGAAAGCGGTTTGTGCCTCTAAATCGAATTCTACTGCTGTCTTCTTGGACATATATAGTGAAATTCTTCCATTCTCTCCAGTAAGATATTTTGTTAATGGTTTTGAAATCTTGGCATAGTCCTTTATAAATTTTCTATAGTATCCAGTTGTAATAAGAAATCTTCTTAATTGTCTAAGAGTTTTAGGTTCAGGGTAGTTTACTATAGTCTCTATTTTTTCTGGATCAGTTTTAATTATTCCATGGGCAAGAATACAACCCAAAAACTATACTTCTTTCTTAAAGAAATTCAATTTTTCCAAGGAGATTATCATATTAGAATTCTTAAGTCTTTGGACTACCATATTTAAATGTTTTCTATGTTCTTTTAAATTTTTAGAGTAAACTATTATATAATCTATATAGACATGGCAAAATTTCCCTATACATATAGTCTCTTAAAATGTTATCCATGGCGCTTTGGAAATGTTTGGTGCATTTTTTAATCCGAAAAATAGTCTAATAAATTCATATTTTCCATTATTTATGAAAATATATGGCATATTGACGATTTTTATTATTCAATTAATTTGTCAAAGAAGAATTTGAACCGTGAGTCATTATTGTCTTATTTATTAATACAATCAGTTTCTTATTCACTTCGTTATAATAATCTAATATAGTCAAGGAACCTTGTCTCATAATACTTAATTCCTGTTCAATAATATGATTTGGCCTTTTGTCGGCATAGGCAAAATCTAAACGAGCTATAATAGCATCAAAATTAAGTACAGAAATAGTCAATGCTGTGAAGTACCTACGACTACCCCTAACATAAAGACTCATAGAATTGTTTGCTGCTTCTCGCCAATTCACATACGAATTATCCTTACCATTAAAACTTAGAAGGGATTTAATAATGTCCAAACTTTCGTCACATCTTTTGGTTTCGTCAATAGTTGCTTGTCTGTATTCAGTAACAGTATTTGTGACTGTAAGGGCGGGTTTCTTACTACTCAGTTAAACTAGGCTTAACTTGCTGTTAGATTAAACTCGAAACAAATTTAGGCGGACTTTAACCGATGATTGTGTTTTTCAGTTATGGATTTAAGTTCAGTTAATTTTGTTAGTATTGCCAACTTTTCACTCAAAAACATAAACAATGAACAGCTGTTTCTTACAAATAATACTTTTGTAAAATGAAAAATTTTGGAAAAATATTAAATAAACATTTAAAACAATAATAAATAAAACAAAACAAATCAGAAAATTGCAATTTACTTAAAATATTAAGTTTTTGTTTTTCCGAAATCATTGTTTTTGTTAATTGTGTCTTCTCACTTATAACTTAAGTTTAATTGGCCAATAACACTCAGTTAAACTAAGATAATAATTAACGTTACTTTTTACTGAAAATCACAAAACATATATTAAACTAGGTTTAAAAAAAGAATGTAGATTATCTTTAACTGAAAACCCCGCCCTAAGTCTGTCAAAGTTTACCTTCAGCAATTCCAACTCTCTTAGGAGTGGTTGCCGTAGATTGTGTAACTAGTCGTAAAACCTGTTCTGTGTCCATATTGTTTGTTTTCATACTCCTAAATAGTCCAGTAATATCGTCAACTGAGTCGTCTATGATTCAAAGGATATTGTTTTATAAGATAATTAATCAGTTTTGAAGTTAAAAATATTTCCTTAAAAAATAAAAATAATCTTACATTTAAATTCTCTTGTTTACTCAGTTATCGACTTCTGATGGCCTCCGGATTTCTTTGCAATTGTAAAATGTTGTTCTTTTAAATGATGCTTATTTTTCAGATTTAGAAATATTTTCCTCCTTCTAGGGATATTTTCTTTTCAGTTGTAGAACTTGTTCTCCTCCTCTTAAGGATACTTATTTTTCTTCTAGGAATATTTTTACTGTTATTATTTTCTCTCCTTTTGTAGATTTATTTTTTTTTTCCTTTTTCTAGGGATACTTGTTTGTGAAATTTTTTCTCCTTTTTTAAGGATACTTATTTGTATAATTTTTTCTCAGACAGTTTTGTTAATTTGTATAAGAGCATTTTCATGCTGTATCCACATAACTTGCATATTTGGGAGTTAGTTGAACTTCGTCTTATGCTGACTTTACCAAACATTGTTTATTGGTAAATTTAATTTAGTTTAATGCTGATTCTGCCAAACTTAACTTATTGACAGTATCAGCGCTGTCATTAACTTCTATCACATTGTTTACATTTATGATTCTTATATTGGCCAGTTTTTGAGTGGTTTTGCAAGTTTTTGCTGATCAATTTTTCAATTTCTGATTTGATGGTTTGAAAACACATGTAACGCATTAAAAATAATTCCTCGGAACCAATTCCTCATTAATTTGTTTTGCTAAAATGTTCATGAGTTTTTCTCTATTGAACGTGCTTGATGACTGTACTATTATGGGTAGCTTCCTCCATTCTTGGGGAATGTGTTGGATCGCAATTGCAAATAACCTGAAATGCCTGCTGCTAAGTGACCATGTATCTCTCTTGGCGTTCAAACATATCAAACTGTTTTTGAAGCTGTTGCTGGTGCAATAAAAGCTGTTGCTCCTGACGACTAGCTGCTTCTTGTTTTTGTTCTAGAATTTTCGCTAATAGCTGTTCAAGTGGTTGATGCAGACCGATACATGCAAATCGTCAGATTTGAAATAGAGTTGCACAACAGCGCTGCATGTTAATAGGGTTGTATTTTGAACAGTGTCGCATCGCCAACAGAAGGAATGACCTATTCCATAGCAACCAGCTTTTCTCTTAGTCAATTGATAAGAAAATGTATCGCCTTTTGTCTGCTTTTACTGCTAGACGTTCGGCATTGTAGAAAAACTGTAGGTGTGATACACCGTGGGCGATTCAAAAAACTAGCCGACTGGGTCTAGTGATGAGTAGTAGGGTTCTATAGTTGAAACGAAAAGTCGACTTTTCAACTTTTTTCATTTAGTTAAAAGTCGACTTTTCGACTTTTTGCATTTTATGAAAAGTCGATTTTTCAACTTTTCGACTTTTTTCATTTAAATAAAAGTCGACTTTTAGACTTTTCGAATATAAGTATTTTATAAATAGTCGACTTTTTCCGACTTTTTTCGACTTTTCGACTTTTTTCGACTTTTTTCGACTTTTTCCGACTTTTTCCGACTTTTTTCGACTTTTCGATTTTTTCGACTTTTTGACTGTTTTCGACTTCTTTCTACTTTTTTCCGACTATTTTTTGACTTTTTTCGAGTTTTTCCGACTATTTTAGAGTTTTTGACTTTTTTTTTTCAACTTTTTTAAAATTTTTGACTATTTTTGACTTGTTTCTACAATTTTCGATTTTTCGACTTTTTCCGACTTTTTCCGACTTTTTTCGACTTTTTTCGACTTTTTCCGACTTTTCGACTTTTTTCGACTTATCGACTTTTTTCGACTTATCGACTTTTTTCGACTTTCAGACTTTTCGGCTTTTATCGACTTTTATTCACAAAGTCGACTTTTCGACTTTTTTCACAGACGATAGTCGAGTTATCGACTTTTTTGGAACAAAATAGTCGACTTCGACTTTTCGACTTTTTTCGACAAAAAGTCGATTGTTCGATTATTCGAAAGTCGATTTATAGAACCCTAGTGAGTAGAATTAATACTTGTGGTCTTAGTAGTCGTAATACAGGCCACAGCAGAAGGTGACAGTTTTATATTCACCTTTGGAAACAGATTCCTTAGCATGTAGCTATTATCCAATAAATATTTGCTTTAAATCTGTTTAAATTTTAATGTTTAATTTAATTTCCTCCAGATCTTTTTATTTATTAATAATCAATTTATAACTTTAAACATTTATGTAGTTTATGCATAGTACTTGTCTATTATTATATTATACTTCCTAATACTTTTGTGATATGTTTTTTTTTATTTTAACTTAATTTTATTTTACAAATAATTACTAAATATATTTTTATGTTCAATTAGCAAATCAATTATTTCTTTATAATTTTCTAAACAACAATTAAAGCACAAAACATCTATTAAATAAAGCTCAAGTTTAAAATATTATTTTGATACAATTTAATTTTAAATTTATAACAAAAAACCTGTTAATATTAAAGTCTATATATTTGTTTTATTATTTCCTAATTCTTTTTTGAAAAAGTATTTGTTAAATAATTGATTGATAATAAACATTTAAAATGAATTTTGTTAAAGACAGTCTGTGATGTATTGAAAATATAACAAATATTTAAGAAAAAAACAAGCAAAAACAAATCAAGCACACTAATTAATATTTAAACTAACTTATTATATTTTTTGTAACTATAATAAACAACAAGAAAAGCAAATAATTCTATTCTAATTAAAAAAAAAAAAAACAACTATAAA